>NW_010549142.1:14578-42525 GCF_000687285.1 Phaethon lepturus | reverse complement strand
GGCGCTGCGGAGTAGCTGCTTTCAGGGGGTGACGACAGTGCCCGTCAGACAATTTCCAAACCATCCCGTACTCTGATCCAGTACCGTGAAAGGGAAGAAGCTGCACGTGCTCCTCGCGACGTATAGAGACAAGGAGGGATTTCTGACTCATTTTTTCTCCATAAACTGCTGAAGTGGCTGCGAGATAAGTCACTCTGTCATCACCCAGGTTCGTTTCCCCGGGCTTCAAGGGAAACGTGCACTCGTTTTCCAAAGCCCGCGCTACCGTGAAGTGCATCAAGCCGTGGATGTGATAACTGTCGGCACTGCTGCTGGCGCTGGGTTAGTTTGCCGTTGCTGTAACAGAAGATCAGTCCTCTTCCAAGCACAATAAATGCTGCGACCACCAGCCCCAGAAGTCTCGCTTCTAATTAAAGGCTTTGGGTATGGATATTCCAAGAGCTGCTGAGATCCGGTGGAAGCGGGACAACGTAAACACCTTGGAAAATGCCTCAGTTTCCAAATTAGTTCCCCACATAAAAAAACTGTAGTGGCTGATCTACCAGAGCAGCAGAGAAGCCAGTGCATTGGCCCTTGCTCTGCTAAGCCATTGGGGAGACGGAAAAATACAGCGTATTCCTTCATTCCTGATCATTACCCATCAGCAGTGGTCCAGAACTTGGTAACTGAGAGCTATTATTTTTTTCCCAGCTTTTGTAGAGAAGAGTGTCTATTACTGTTATTGATTCCTGCCCTATTGCACTGTATTTCATGCTCTAGGATGGGCTATAGGACCTAAAAAGCAAAAGCTTTTCTTGCTCTGCGGGCAGCAGGGGCTGGAAACATTTGATCCACATTTTCAATGTTCTCCCTGGATTTTCCTCTCCCAGGGAGGCTGTGACATTGGGCATCGCCCATCAGGAGTAGCGAAAACCATTCTGCATACTTTGACGTTATCTTCCATCACAGAGTCCCTGAGGCCTTTTTACACTCATTAATTAAACCTCAGGTGCTGCCTGGGAGGTAAGTACAGGTTATCCACCTCAATTTTTGTTGGAAAAGGTTAATTGGCTCAATGGACCTCACAGAGCCAGGCTAGCAGGTGCCCTCCCATTCCTGCCGAGCTCCCAAATAACCTGGGACCAAGTAACCTTGCACCGGTGCCGTTTTCTCTTGAATCCCATCACAGACCACACAGGGGAATCAAGTGAGCCATACCAAAAAAAAAAACCCTCCTGCCTATATCCATCTCCTGCTTCCCCTCTTGCTTTTCTTAGTATCCAGAAGAGAGAAAGAAAAAAAAAAATTTAAAGGCAACATGAAACCACTCCACACTCCCAATGAGAAAATAAAAATGGATGTTGCAGGCTCATGTGTTCTATACGTTTCCAAATATTTCCATCTGCTCCTGAAATTTCCATTAGGAGTTGCCAAAAAGTCTTACAGAATTGTTAACACGATGGTAAATTTAGATTCTTTTTATGGAGAGACGTTTCCCCACCCTCTTAAAAGTCTGGTATCAATTTGTCCTGTCGCTGATAAGCCAAAGATATCGCTGAATTTGCCCTTTTGCCCTGCTCGCGGTCCGTCCCCCTCTACCCCGGCCACGGACGACAGAAATACCGGCTGAGAAAATCACGGACCATCTGCAGCCGGTTCCCCCGCCGCCACCCCATCGACCCGTTCTTCAGTTTGGAAACTCCCAAGCAAAGGTGGGAGGCTGTCGGTGTGTCCTGCCCACGCACCACCCAGGCTCCCAGCCCCTAATTAAAACCTCTGCGCTAATGAGCAGGTTTCTGTGCCCAGAAGGGCTCAGGGCAGCTCTGCCTTTAGCTGGAGGAGGGCAAAGGGTTAAGCTCACACAGAATCATTAAGGTTGGAAAAAACCTTCAAGACCATCACGTCCAACCATCAACCCAACACCACCAAGCCCACTGAGCCACGTCCCGAAGCGCCACGTCCACACGTTTTTTGAACGCCTCCAGTGACGAAGCTGGACGTGTCCCCATCGCCTGCTGTCATCGCACCCACAGGTACAGGAGCTGGCTCGGTGGCTTCGCAGGGCATGAGGAGGGAGGCGAGGAGGAGGTCGGGGTGGGAGGCAAAGCAT
The DNA here is from genome assembly GCF_000687285.1 of Phaethon lepturus. NCBI lineage: Eukaryota > Metazoa > Chordata > Aves > Phaethontiformes > Phaethontidae > Phaethon > Phaethon lepturus. The sequence continues at coordinate 40,436 of NW_010549142.1, read as the reverse complement.
CGCTCGACGATGATGGAAGCTGAAACGAAGGAGCAAGATGAGGTGGGGAAGGGGGGGAGCGGCCGGAGCATCTCCTTGGCCAGGCGCCGGCTGCCACGAGGATGCTGCTCGCTGTGTCGGCCACATGCAGCGAATGCACTCGTGAATATTCACGCTGTGCCGTGACGGGCACGGCTCTGATGCAGCTCCCTTGATTCGGATGAAGTTGTGTCATCAGGCTGTTTCGTCAAGGGTGGTTTGATCACAATACCGGTGCTTTTTCGGTAAAACAGGGTATTCTTTCCTGTCGGAACGTGCCTTTTTGGGTCGGCTCTTGCGTGCGCATCATTCGGTGAACTAATAGTGGCATCATTCAGGGCTGATCAACCTGTTATTAGAGTAACTGAGCAAGAGCACAGTGAGTACTATGCAATATTATTTTAAAGTAATTACTCTCTGTGACCATTTAATAACAGTCCCGTTCCCACAGCATAGCAAATACGGGCCATTTTCCACTTAACAGACGCTAAAGATTCGGAGCCATTACAAAAATGCAGAAAGCACCACTCGTCTCTCCGGCAGCAGGACTGATGCTGAAGTACTGGGGGAGCCCGAGCCTAACGCAACCTGCTGCTTTGCACCTTACGATGGATCCCACGTGGCTTGGTCGAGCGAGCTCCCTGCTACGACCTGAGCTTCTGCGCAGTATCGGAGCCCTTCCGCTGGCTCACCCTGCCCTCCCGGCAAAGCTGCTCCCTCTGCCACAGCGTTTCTCCATCTGGAGAGGGGTGATGTTCCTCCCTTCCCATCTTCCCAGGTCTTTCTGCCAAGCTGCCTCCCCCAGTGACCCTGCATCTCCCGGGACTAAATACGCTGCACCAGAGCCAGTTAGCAAAACCCCAGTGCAAAATAAAACCCTGACAAATGCCTTTAGTTATGAGCAAAACCCTGCTACAGCACGTAGGTAAGTGGGGTTGCTAGATGGACACGGTAAGGACACTGTAATGCACTTAGGGATGCTATAACTCATGACTTAATCTGAGTTTTACCCTGGTTAATCTTCCTTAAGGAAGGAGGAAGAGCTGCAGGTCTGTATTCTCGCTCGTGGGAGAACGGCATGACAACGAGCCCAGGGAAGGAGAATTAAAGACACCTCATTTCATCCTTTCTGCTTCTAAGAGATTCCCCGACGTGCCCCAAATCTTCGCCCACCTCGGCGGATGCTGCTCCGCTTCCAGGTGACTTCTCCGGCCCCCGGCATAACCCACGCAGCCCCGCACGAAGGCCGGCGGCCGGGCGCGGGCTGAGAGGGCAAAGCAGAAAAATCACAGAAACGAGCCGTTCCCACTGAAAGGAAACCGGTTTGATCTCTTCCGAACCCGCTCCCTGCAATTATGCTCACCGTATTTCCCTCCCGATGTATTTCTTCTGCGAGAGCAACACCCTGCGCTCTGGTCCCGGCGTTTCGGGGAGCGCTCGGCTGCTCCCAGACACGAGCGTAAACCCATTGCCACCTGCAGCCTGCTGGTAAAGGAGCCGCGCCGGGACCGAGCCGCTGCCACCAGCCTCGCAGGCAGGGTTTGAGCCTGCGTGTGCGCTTCCAACTCCCTGGATTATCCAGGAACGAAGGGCATCGGCCCTCGTCTTGTCAATGTATAAGTTAATTAGCCCACTTTATTCCAAATTGTAGAGCTTGACCTCTGTCCGGAGATGTGAGCTCGGAGGAAACAGGAAAGTTTCCATCTAATGGCAAGCTTGGGCAATATGAATTATTAACCGCCTGGGGTAGCGTTAGTCAAGCCTTGGTGTCAAAAAGATGTGGTTAATGCCTTCCCCGCTTTTAATGTTCCTGTCCCTTTTCGGAGCAAACCCTCCTTGATTTCAGTGCTAAATACACGCCGGGGTCCCCGGCAGCGCTCCGCAGCCCTGCAGACATGGGCAGCGGGCACGCACTTGCGCTGCCGCGCGCTTTCGGCGGTTTTATCTTAAACTGCTAATATTTCACAATATTGCGTTTTTTAAGTATTAGTGACTGCGCTCTTAGCCAGAGGGTTTTTTTTTTTTAATATTTGCATATTCGTAGGAAAAAAAATCATATTTGCCTGAAGAAAATGTCAAAATTTGAACAGATGGGAGTTTTTTACCAAAAGACGACTGTTTTGCTCAGAAACTATTCCATCTCCAAAACCTCAAATAAAGTTTCATATCTTTCAGCAAATCTTGGACGGGGATTATAAATTCAAAATAAAAATACAGAAATTTCCTATGTTGAGCTTATAAATGCTAGTTTACGACATTTTCTGGTGTCTTAATGAGAGCCATGTGACCGAAGTTACATATTATAGGAAATAGCCAAAAGGCACATATTGTTTTACAGGTATATTTTTAAATATAGAAGATTGCTTTTTAAAATTTTAACACAAGATTTTATTATCCTTTTTTAATTGAAAAATTACCGAGCTATTTTTTTCCGTTTTTAATATGCTCTGCACTGCGTGAGAGAACCAAGCCCTGTCTCCAGAGTCCCCAGTGCACTGCAGATGGCTGCACCAGGGATATTCATATTCCCCCTGCAGCTCCCAAAAGCTCAGACTCACCCGTTTCCTTCCCTCTAAGCCCTCCCAGCATTGCTTTGGAAAGGGTTTCGCGAGTACTGCACCGCTGATGATGTCGGATAGCAACAGCGTCATTAAAACACATTTGTTTTACTTAAACCCAGCAAACTAAGACAGTGACCATGATGGCACATAACGGTATTGGAGGGGGAAGACTGGGGCCGATGATGAGCCTCGCCAGTTATATACTATCGGTTTTAGTGTCACGGGAGATCTGAGCTCTCCGATCCTCACAACTTGGTACTTGTAATTATCCCCATCTCCAGCCCCATCTCCAGCCCCATCTCCGCTTGGTTGTCGCTATTGCCAGTGTTGCTATGGAATACCCAGGAACGGGTTGCAGCCTCCAGCGATCCTCCCTCTCCATTTCTAGCTCAGGGAAAACACAATAGATGAGCCCATGCACCAAAAGGATGGGAGGCCATGCTCGCTTAAGACACGGGTTCCCTGGAAAGTCATCAGTGGAGCTCTTTCAGGTCTTGGGCACCTGGGGCACATCCCAGTGATGACCTGGTGGAGGTTTCTCTCTATCTACATGGTGCTCAACATGGGCTCAAGATTCAGTTTGCAACCAAAGCCATCAGCTGGGTGGGCATCTTGAGGTTGACCTAGGGAGAAAATACACCAGGTCAGGTTCAGGAGAGGTATAGAGACGTCCTTCGCCCCGGGCTGGCTCGTGCTGGGAAGGAGCCACAGCTGAAATCTGTCCTGGCACCTCAAATCGCTGTATGCTGCCATGAGAGCAACGCGTAGCCCTCAGACAGCCCATAGAAGCCTTCAGTGGCACCAATTTCATTGTCAAATATTTGCATGTTTTCAATTACAATTTAGCCCAGGCAGGCTCGTGAGGCTCTTTGCAATACTGAGACTGCGTAATGGATGCATTATACCGTATATATTAAGCATTGCCTGGTGGGCTAGAAAAACACCGGGTTTACAAGAGTTAAGGACTCGGGGCTGGGGAATTAATTGACATCCTCCATCTTCATATGATCTCAGGTGGATACTTTATTTTTTTGTCTGAGGAGGTTTATTTTCCTCCAGATTGATTGGATGAATTGTGTTCCCAGAGATCAGAGAGTTCAGATGGCAGAGGATCTTCTTACCAGAAGATGAAAGCCAATATAATCAACTGCACAACTTCAAAACATGCAGCTTGTTCTTGTTGGCTGCGCCTAAGTTTTCCCTGCAGAGAAGCTGTCGACAATGATTTGATATCAATCCAGTAACAATCCCTGGTTTCTAATAATAATTTGCACTTCAGTAGAAATGTTCATGTGAGGCTCTGAGAACATTTAGCAGATGGTCATTAGCGAAGCTCCCCAGTTCTCCTGCAAGGAAGAGATAACAATTATTAGCCTTGTTTTACATACGGTGACACTGAGGTGAGGCACTGAAAGGTGAAATAACTCTCCTAATTTTCCATAATGAGCCAGTGGCAACAGATCTATGAATGAAACCCAGGCATCCTGCTGCGATTTCTCCACAAACCCTATATCTTTATCTCTTACAGGAAAACATGGTCAAAGAGGTGAGCCTGGAAAGCAAAGAGCGAATGAGTCAAAGGCAGGATTCATGACACATTTCTGGAAATAAGGAATTAGGTCTGGGTCAATAAATAACTGGAAAACCAGGGGGACGCAATCCGAGAGGCATGTGAAATGAGGATGGATGGAAAAGAAAGAAGATAATGGAAGGGAGGGGAAGGAAAACAGAAAGTAGCTCTGACTCTTTATTTCCACTCTTGGTTTCAATCAGTGTTGTAAAATTAAAGGTTAGGGCTCTGAAAGAAAGAAGAAAGCGAGCTCCATCGCCTCCTGTGGAGGTACATCTAATGGGTGAGGCTTCAAACGTGAACTGCCGAAAACAAAACTCTCCTCCTCCTCGCGTGCCTGATGGCACAGCACCCCTCGGCGAAGTGCCGCCCGCGGTGCTGCCGGGGACATCGGTTGTGTTTTGGGTGCTGCAGAGAAGCACATGGGTACGGCAGGGAAACGGGAGCTCTTGGGAACGCCGGCTCTGCCCAACGGCATCCGCACACGGTCAACCACCGAAAACCCCAGGTGCCGGCCGGGCTCGTGAGCGCTCACCACTGCTTTCCTCAGCCGGCAGCAGCCGGGCAGGAGGTCGGCCGCCGAGCCGGAGGTGTGCGGACGGGCGCTTCGGGGACTAATTTTAGCTTTCAGTTACAGTGTCTTTTCCTTTCTCACCCAGAACGTCTGGGCTGCTAATACTGATGGACTGGCTGATGCTACAAACCGCCTTGCTAACATCACACATACGCGACGAGGGGAATACAGCCCAACTAGCTGGCCCAGCGGTGGAGTTTATAAAACAGCCAAATGGAAGCCAAAAGACTTGAGTTTAATCCCTCCAGTTAAGTCATCTAGATTCCTTCTCGCCACCAGCCATCTGATCTCAATCAACAAATCTTGGCCTTCATCTCCTAACCTAGCCGAGCGTCGCAATGCTGAAGCCTGAAGTAATCCGCATGCAAAATGCTTTAGTAATGATCCCTTCAAGGGGGATTTTTTTTATTATTATTATTTCCCAAAAGCACTCTAATGTGAAAGCGGTAGGCAAACAAGAAAGGTGTCTTAGTAATGTTTGCCATTAATAATTTGTTAACACCCTGTAATGTTCTTCCATTTCAATACCCGCAGTTAATAGAAGCATATTGAAAGAGACCTATTAACATGAATATGTTAAAACCAATCATTGGGTATTAAATTGGGATGCTTTTTTAAGACTGAAAATAATTCCAATTTGGCTATTCCTCTCAAAACATTAGTAGGATTTTGCAAGCAAATGAAACAGAAGTAAACTCCTGTATGTTTAACATCAGAAAACTACATCACTTCTAGATGCAAGATACCATTAAGAAACTCTGCGGTATATTGCTTTCAGCGTCATACCACGCGCTGCCAGCACCGGACAGCCAGAGACCCAGAACTGTAACCAAAAGTGCGTTGGAGTGGTAATACACGGCTTTGTAGCAGGGAACATCAGGGTAATTTGAGAGAGCAGAAATGATGTCTGCATTGGCAAGACCACAGGTACAGTTTGAAAAACCATAACCATGAACACACACCCGGTCGCTGCCAACGCAGGTGCTCCTGAGGGTCACCGGGGGCTCGCTGGAAGGAGCGAGCGCTCACCAGCAGCTGACTGGTGTGAAAAGTGGGATGGGGATTTCGGAGTGCTTCGTTTGGCGTATTTGCATTTTGGAAGCAAATATTACTGCACATCCAGAAGGGATCCCAAATGAGAGGATGAGGCTTGGGCTAATCATGATGATGTTTTTCACGATACAGAGAAGATGTCAGAGCAGCCCACACCGAGGAAGAGTGTGTGTCACCTCAAATACTCTTATTTCCATGCCCCATTTCATAAAACCTAATTGCTAAATTTCATGTGCCGTGTCACAGCTGCAAGGAAGTCAAACAACAGCGGAGCCAACCTGCAGAGCAAGAACATACTGTATTTGAACAGGTGACCTGAAAGAAAATCCTGCACGTTCTTCAAATCCTTGGTCCATAGTCGTGGACTTCTGTCACCGTGGAGAAGTATTAGGAAAATGCTGTGTCCCAGTAAAAGTCACAAATCAAAGTTGGATTCCAGATATTCAAGGCTATCTTTAGCAAGAAGAGTTGTGAAACACATCTCTTTTCAATTTTATAATCTCTAACGACTGCAAATTGTTTATGCATTTGCTTTTTCCTTATCATCTCTTTCCAATTTCAGCAAGAACCACGTACACAGAAAATGAGGACACATTGAGTGCTACTTGCTATGCTGGAGGATCACTCCTGTGCCATCTGAAGAGAAAATAATCCACAAATTTGTGTGTGTTGTCACACGTGCACAACCTCCAGGCAAAGGCATTTCAGCAGCCACCTCTTTGAGGACTTCAGGAAGCCTCTAGTAGCAAATGTTATCACCATTATTGGTACAGAAAACCCAAGGCCAAATCCCTTGTCTTGCATGGGTGCGAGGCCAAAAGGCAGGAGTCCCTGCCTCACAAATGCTTCAGTTTCTGAAACTCCAGGAGACTGCTGCCATTAAAAGGTATTTGGGACTCCATTCCAGCGTAATTTACATTTCCCTTAGAGAGAGTTTTACCTTTGGTGGTGGTCAGAGTGGATAAAGACAGGTGCCTGCAACTTCTGAGAACCCATTGCCAACCCAACGTTGGCCCTACAAGTCACGTGCAGCGTGAGCGACTCCGTTTTGTGAAAGTAATCCGAAGAAGGACCGTAGAAAAGTCATGGTTTAGCCTGGACACGTTTAAATACTGTCTTGTATAGGGCTGGAGTTCCTGTTCAGCTGTGAGGACCTCAACTTTCACCCTTCTTCTTTCCCTCATTTCAATGTGATGTTAGTTGTAATAATGCAAGGCATTATTTTGCAATTTCGTTTTCTGCACATATATGAAATACTATATAGTAGGCAAGGGAGACAGAAGGAACAAGATTTGCCATTTCACCAGCTAAAATAATTGTATTACAATGCTCACCACAGCTTACATTATTGCATCGTGTGCAATCAAACTCTATCCCAAAGGTGCATATGCATCTTTAGACTATTTTAGCAGCAGATGCTTCAGTACACTTACACCTTTTTTTTTTTTTTTTTTCATCTTGGGGCTTTTAAAATTGATGAGAGGCTGAGGGCAAGAACTGATGCATTGTAGATGACAACAAAAGAGGCTCCATAAAATTGCTTTTGGCATCTCATGTGCGTTCCGTCTACGTCTTATAAATTACTGCTGCATTTCAGCGATAAAAATAGTTTTGTATTTGGAATTGATTACAGTGAGATAAAGCTCTAATAAAAAAAAGTACTGATGCATAAATATTCTGAACATACAGGGGTAATTTGATTTGATAAAATAGAAGTATGGCTCTTAATTTCTTCCTTTTAAACAGAACACACATACACACACACCCCCCACAGTGCAGATAAAACTTCGGCAGCTGTTTTGCTTGGGATTCCCAGAAATGGTTATGTGCCTCTTGCAACTCTTCTCTTCAGACATTTTTATGGCAATCTCCGTATCACCGGCATTCCCATCACCGGTGCCGGGTAACATTCCCCCTGCAGTTGGAAAGTGTTCAGCCCAGGCCACTTGCGCTTTCTTCTATGCAATAAATATTGATTCCTCTCCTGTGCCCTTAAAGGCTATGATATTAACTGGGCTATTTTTGTTTAGATCGTTCCTTAGCCCATCAGCTCTGCAACTAGTGCTTTTGCCTTAACTGGGATTGCAGGATCAGCAGAGGGAGCTGATATATTGTTTTCAGCAATTCTAAAATAAATGGAAACGTAATTGTATTTACATGAGAAAGGGAAATAGCGATTCATGTTTCAGTATGACCCAGACCAGCATGCTTTACTCAAGCAAAATGCTATTTGACTTAGCGTAATAAATTAAGGGTGAAAATTGGCTTTGCATCATGACAAATGCACAGCCTAACAGTTAACCTTTAAAGAAATGCAAGGCTTAATTGCAGATAACAGTGATGGGGCTGGCAATGGCATCAAGGGTTGGATCCAGGACCCGGTGAAAGACAGAGCAAAGTCCCACGTCTGTTTTCCAGCCTGCGAGTGCGGGGGCCGACAGCTGCACAGAACCCACCGCTCGCTTCTGAGCCGCCGGGCTTCCAGCCCCAACGGCACGTGCTGGTGTCAGCCCAGCCCCAGGGCCCGCGCCCTCAGGCAATGCTGGGCACAGAGGCTGGGTCCATTTGCAGCCCCCCACCCCGCTGGAAAGCTGCTTTTTTTTGAGGGGGTGTGAGGCAGGAAGCCGGCCCCTCTCGTCGCACCAGCGCCCTGCCAGAGCCGCGGTGGGAGCCGGGGCTCGCGCCTTTGATGTGGGCTGGACGGGATGTGGATGCGTCTGCTCTCGCCAGCCACGCTAGCCGAAGCGCAGAAAGAAAAAGCAACAGCAGAAAGACTGACAATTATTCCTGTAGAGCAGCTTGAGCATTCCTGAATTTTCAGTAATGTACGATAAGCTGTTACGAGTAAGACGATCCTTAAAAACCTTCCATATGAATAGCAAAAGCAGTACAAAGTGTGCCCCCAACAACGGGTAGTACTTCCACTGGGTAAACACAGGTAGACTGACAGCATGTTACTTTTAAATTTCATTTATTTATTTTTGTGTACATTTTTCTTAATTTGACTGACATACCATTGCTATAAAGATGCCCTGCTCTTTGAATATTTAATCCAAGACCACTAGTTCAAGTGTGGTTATGAAAAGTCACGGCAAACATATGACTGGAAAGAGGTGGTTGGTTTTGACTTCCAGGCAGTTGTTTGAAGCATTTCATAGATGCACACAATATTCAGCAGAACACACACACACACAGTGCTGAGTTTAACACACACACGCGCACACACGCACACACACATCTGGAAAACGGTTACAGTGGTTGAAGTTTCAAAAAGGTGTACTGTCCCCTTCTCTCAGCAGCAGTGATAAACCTTTGGATATCCTGAGAAATAAAATCAAAGCGTAGTAAAGAAGATTAACTTATTCCACCAGCAGGGTTTGGGGTTTTTTTTCAAGTTAAATATATTCTCCCAATCTAATTTTTTTTTTTTTTTTTTTAATGAAGAGAGCAGAGGGAAAGGATCTGGGCAGTCAGGGTTAAAGAATACCAGTTCAGCTGTTTCACCAATATCCTTAATCCAGTACAACATGGATCCTAGAAGCATCTCATTAAAACAACAACAACATTAAATAAAAGCCTATCTAACATTACGCACATGGTCCTACTGTCAGTATCCTACTATTTATCATCTTCATAGTATGAGGAACGGCTTTGAGATGAATGAAGACAACACAGGTTAAGAGAAGAGTTTCAGACAGAGCGGACGTGAAGCTGTACGGGTCGGCAGCCGGGCAACCAGCGCAGCACTCTGGAGCGTGGGGAGGACCCTGTGAACTTTGCAATATCTGACTGACTCCAGGGTGAAATTTCACGTGGTTGCAGACAGGAATGGGAGCTCGGCACGATGGTTCCTCACGGCACGGGGCGGCACTGCCTGCTGGCCGCTGGCTCTGCACGGCTACAAACCCTGGGCAAAGCCCAAGGGGACCTTAACCAGCACTGACAAGAGCCTGGGTGCCATCTCACAAAGGTGACAGCACTTCATTTCGTTTAAATATACCACCAGTATGCATTCACAAGAACTGGCCACGGCAGGGAGAGTCTTTCTCAAAGCTTCCGATCTCTGGACCAACCCACCCTCCCCCAAAGCTATGATTCAGGTCTTGCATTAGGATACGGGCAGTTTTGATTCACATGAGGACAGTTTCCTCAACAAGGCTAAAAATCAAAAATTGCTCATATCGCGTTGTCCTGCCTTTTCATCTAATACTACCTTTCCTGTTCTTCCCGTCGATGTGAACACCAGTGCCTTTCCTGATGCGCTGCAGAGCCTGTGCTCCCGTGAGCTCCCCTGTGCCATGCACTCCCTCGCTGCGCGAGGGGTTGTGTGAGGTTACGGGCTGCTCATTAGCAACGAGCACTGCAGAGGAAACAGGCCAGCAAAGACTTAGACAACAAAAACAAACATGAAGCAATTAAAAGAAGGATGGGAGATGTGGTCTGATGTACTTTTGCCAAGAAATAAATATTTTACATTGCCTTTTTTTAAAAACACTTGCATTGTGTTTTTTAAATCTCCAAAATGGTAGACTTACTCACTCCAGCCACGCACAACACGTGCACGCGCGCACACACACACTCTAATGCACATACGTTTCCAGCTTTGTAGAGCTACTGGATTTACTTTGAGACAAGTTTCTTGTGCATTTTGACAATTTACTTTGAGACAAGTTATTTGCAAGAAGGCAAAGTTCATGCATGGCTTTGACAGCTCCGCTTTCTCATAAATGGTATTTGAAAAGCAGAAAGCAAATGAGGGCCAAAGCTCCATTTAAAGTTCACCTCAGATGCCTGAAAAGCATTTATACCCACATCCTTCTGAGGTCCCTGCTTTATGAACTTCTAATGAATTCCACATTCTGCTACCCAACACTTCTTACACATAGGGGGAAGAAAAAACAAACCAGAAAACCAACGCAAGCTATTTGAAAACAGATGCACCGCAGCATTCTTTATCAGGAAGGCTGGGGAGGCTTTTGAAGCAGTAGCGCAGGAAGGCACCTTCGCAAAGAGGAGAAAGGGAATAAAAAGAACAAAAGTTGATGTTTTTGAGCCTCCAATCCTGCTTGTCTCACACAGGTCACGCTTACCGGATTTTACCTCAACCTCTTTTACAGAGCAAGAAGCAGCGGTTCGTTAGTTGCTCCGTATTTCTGTAGGACTCCTGTCCTCCACACCCAGAGCAGGTATTTGGCCAGAGAGTGCCTGGGTGGCCCTCAGCCCTGCTTCGAAGCAATCCTGGCCACCCTGAGCCTCACTGGCTCGAGGGCTGCAGGTAACCTCCGTGCAAATTTGGTACAGCAAAGCCTGGCGTGAGACTTGGACAAACCAAGTTCATCACAAACCAGATTTCATTTTTCAGGTGGAAAACTATCATTTTCTCAGAATTCCAGTGCGCTTTTTGTTAATGATGTTGTGACATAGAGCATTTTCACCACCTAAACTGAACCCTGATGCTAGTCAGTCCCCTCTTGAAGGAACAATCACAACTCAGTTTGTGCTTTTCCTACTAAAACCAAGAGTGAGTAGGTTTATTCAGAAGCCTCCCAGATGTTTAAAGAAAAACTGAAAAATGCAATTTTTTTAAAAAGATTGCTAATCCCCATCCCTAATTCTAAAGCAAACCAGGTCACTAAAAGAAAATCTAAATTGCTATAAATAGAAATTAAAATAATAATTAGCTATCTACTGCCATTTGCCATCCCAGCTGTTAGGAGATACTATAGCAATTCTGTATAGCTTGAGGGCAGGCTGGGAGATACCTTCAGCACATCTTGGATAGTACCAGAAATGGATAAATAATAAATAATAACAACAAGAGAAGGAATAATCAGCCTTCCACATGCAAGGAAAAGCAGAGACTTTCACAGTTACAAAAAAAGATGTTACTGTAAAAAAAATCCGAAAAAAAAGGTAAAATAAGGACTTGCATTACAGCAGGCTGGAAAGCCTTCTCTTTTCTAATGTGTTCAAAACACAGGTGCTTTGCCTGTGCCATCTTCAATATCAGCAGACCACTGGGAAGTGATTTCTTTTCCATTGTGCTCAGTTCTCTTTTAATTTTTTTAGTTGAGAGTATGTAGAAATATCATTGTCGCTAATTTCCCACCATCTCAAGAAAGAGCAGATTTCAGACCATACGACAGAAACTCTAGAAATTTCATATATTTTGGTGCTAAACATGGATCTTTGCCAATAAAACTGTAATTCCTTAAATTGAAGATTTCGGGCATTTCTAGACAGTTGTTTTTTTTTTTTTTTCTATGATAAATGACAAGTTTTACTCCAACACATTTCCAGTTTGCAAGGAACTACATTTAGCAGCTTCCCCCCAATGTTTTGCTATTAAAAAAAAAATGCAAAATTCCAACTGTTTTGTATGTTGTGACTATTTCCAGCAGCCCCAGTGGCACAGTGACAGCTATCACCAAGCACAAGCCACGTGATTCACAATTATGGAGGAAGCAAAACGGTGGCAGAGCTCTGGAAATTCACTTCATATCTACATTATATAGAAAATGTTTGGACATAATCCTGGTTTTGGTGGTACTGTACTTTGTACTCTGTAAAGCCCCTGTCTGCCAGAAGTCCACTAAATGGCACAGTCCATGCTATTAGATATTTATGCAATACTCATGACTAAATCTGGGCTAAGTGTGGATGGAGAACTCTGCAGCTGCACCTGTATTTGTGAAAATCTGATCCTGACTTAACAGCTACAACAGAGACTGTAATTTATCTTTAAACGCACCTTTTTGGCTCTTACAAGGCACTAAATCTACATCTCTTCACTCTGGCTGTGTAAATCAAGGACACCTGGCCCTTCCTGACTTTTCACAGTATCCGTCCTGAAAAAAAACATATAACTGAGCTGAGAAATACGGAAGGCTTTCAGTATTGTTCCAGGACACTGTGAGATGGCTGAATGTTCTTTACTAGAGGGAAAAAACCCAAGACATGGCAGACCCTGACTCCTCCATCACACAGCCCCCGGGGAAACTGTATCTACCTATGTCTTTGGGGGCCGTGGGCATGCTTGCTGCCTCATTGCTCGTTCCAGCCGTCAGACATTGGCCACTTCTTACTGTAGCTCTTCTCTCCATCCGTCGTCTGGCACAATTTGGTGCATACCCTTGAGTGACAGGTCGCAGCGTTTTGGAAAGACCATGGTCTGATCTCTTATTTTCTCAAAAAGAATAATTATCTGGGGCAAAACCAGACTGAATTAGGATAAACCCTGAGCTGGACTGAAATATTCCTGTAAGAGAAACCAAACAGAAACTTTCCTGATCGGGTCAATAATACTTGGGGTGTGTTTATTCTTTATTTAAAAATTACACTATTCTGAGTTTCCTGGATTTAGCTAGGCCCAAAAGTGAAAGTAACATATCAAAATACCCTGAAATAAACTTCTAGGAAGGATTTTCAGGTCTGGCTAAAACCACATAGCTTTAGAAATTGCCGAAAGATGTCTGATCTTTTGAGATTTCCATCTCTATTTCCAGAGCGTTTAAGAGGCTTCCAAGCTTTTCCCAGCTTATCCTCGCGGTACCTCACAGCCGCTGGACTTTTGCCCCATCGTTTAGAAAAACCCAAGAGCCTTTCGAGGAAGGAAACGCAGCCCATCCCGCAGCCCGGCCGCCGGTAAGGACGAGCCGCCTTGGAGCGAGGCTGCTGCAACTCCAGAGCTGCTCCACTTCCAGAAAGGGATTTTTAACGCCATGGCAGCGAAGCGTGAAAGGAGAAGCTCTCGCTTCGGCTGGATACCTGCAGGGCAGCTAGCCCCTGGCCGCGGCTCCCATTAAGCAGGCACTGGCTACCAGACAGGCAGCTCCTTCCTCTCCCAAAGCGCTCTGCGGAGAGCTGGCGGGAGGCCCCTTCCCTTGCTGTCGCTCTGACCAACCGCCTAGAAAAAAGGCTGCTAGTAAAACCCCAGACGGTAAAATACAAAACGTAAAGGTGACTGAGACGTGAGGTGTCGATGGAGGCAAAGAGCTTTCTAGAAACCCAGGAGTGCACTAAAGGAGGCCATGTAATAAACGTCATGCAGGCAAAACGGTTCCTGGTGGAACAGCACTGCCGGCTGTGTAGGCCCCTGAAGAATTCATTTATCCCTGTGGCCTGTAAATTAGGTATTTCCACCATTAAGCTAGTTAGAGACCACCTTAAAACGTTTACCCTCTTCTTTCTCCACTACAAAGGCCTTTCCCGTGTTTTCTGAATCGTTGAAGTCCGACCTCCGGACCTGACCGGTGAGCCCGGCAGGGGCGGCCGCAACGCACCAGGCCACGCAGCGGGCAGCATTGGCGGAGCGCCTGCAGCTTTTCCCTGCGGGTTTCTTTTGGGTTTTAGATTTTGTTTCTCTTGCTGGAAGTGGGGCTGCAGTGGCAATCTGGGACTTGTGAGCAAACCCATTGCCTACAGATCAGGGCCTGGAGCAGTACCTGACAAGAGGAAGAGGAGGCAGGCTGCTCTCACCAGGCTACACACTCGATCGAGTCTGTGGCTGTCTCTTTTGCCCTCTCTTTTTGCTCCAGCCTTCCCCATCGACTCCAGACCTTCCTTGGCAGAGTGGGTTGACACCAGCTGCCTAACAGAGGACTCGTCATGTCCCTGTGCCATTAAAACCACCCTTGCAGTTTACTACCCTCTCTTTAGAGTCCTCTTCGTCTATACAGCACACAAGCCTTTGTGTCCAGCCCACTGGCACCACCACCTCCTGGCTGTGTCTACAAGCATCAGCAAACACATAAAATCTGAGATGCAACTGAGATTTTCCTGGCCTTCTTTATTAAGAAAATCAACTGCTTTTATGGTGTGGGGTTATGTGAAGGAGCAGCGTCCTTTCAACCTGCAACGCAGCTGCCTACTGCACAGAAAGCGTCTCTTCCAGCCACGGGCCGGGAAAGCAAATCTCACTGCACTGCAGAGCTCTGGCCTGCCAGAGCACACGTCAAATTTCATATTATCCATCTGCTCCAGTAAAGGCTGAGCTGAAATATTAATTAGGCGATCTGATCCCTTCTCACCAGAAACAATCTGGATTTTATAGCTCAGCCAGAGGCCAGCGAAGCAGACAAAGCTCTGTGATACATCCTTTGCTGCTGGTTAACGGCTTTCAAGGAAACAACCAACTTGGGGGGAGGACACAGACTGTAAAACACGTGGACATCTGGTCTGTTTTGTCCACCCTTCATCTCCCCCTTGCTCAACCCCCACCTCCTAAGTGCATGTTCAGAACAGAGAGAGACGACTCCTCTAACATAAACAGCTATAATATGGCAATAAAGATTAATGAGTAAAACTTGCCATTTTATGTATAATCCATGGGGATTTACAATCATTAATCTTTATTAGTGTGTAATAACTGTTTAGACATTAAGGACAGATTCTCAGCTGGACAAAACTGGCCTTATTCCAGCCAAGCCAATGGAGCAATGCCAGTTTACACCCTCCATGACCCCAGTTCTAAATGAGACCCATCCCCATCTGTAGGAATCATATCACTAGCAGTATTTCCCCAACAGCAGGGGCAGACCAATGAAGGCAACTATTTGTCTTTCTCTGCATCCGAAAAAGAGAGCTGCATGTGTCCAGGAAGCTCAACAATAGACATGTCAATAAACATGAGGAAATTCAATGAAAAAGCAACAGCAACAAAAGGAACCCCAAGGAGCAGGGAAGTGGATGATTTCTGAGGCAAGACTATAAGATCTGGTTTGGCAGGAGCGTAACTAAGAGGGATGTAGCAATCTTTGGCATGCGAAAGAGTGAAAGCACCAAGACGGGCTCCCAGAGTTCCTCTAAGAGGAACAAGATGGAAGAGAGAAAAAAAAGAGCATCTTGGCTGGCTTTTCTGAGAGAGGAGTTTGGGTTTTGTTTTTAATAAAAAAGAGGTCTATTAAACAAGGGAGCTGGTGGGAACCTTGTCTGAACTACATCAGACCAGCCACTAAAGCAATGTTGTGTTGACCGAGCAGGATTTCCTCTTCCAAAATGTCTAGGAAAGAAGGGAAATGTGCAGGTACATATTTAACTTGCAGCAAACGTGGAGAAATCCCAGCTAAAGTTGTGCATGCCAGTGTCTCTGCCCTTGGCACCAGGCACTGCACCACTGCATGGGCACGGGCCCTGGCAGCCCCTTCCCACCAAGACAAGATGCAACCAGCCCTGACCCAACAGGCACACAGCCACCTGCCTCTGCACCTGCTGATTTTTTGCTGAACAACTGGGAGCTCAGCTACATATATTTTTAGAGCTTTTTCTGAGTACTGACCCACCAACTGCCACCTCCATCACACAAGGGAGGCCAGCTGCCTCCAGAAATGGTGTTGCCACCTCTTTAGCGGGTCAGAAACGCCTCCTTCCTCACCAGTAAACCTGACAAAAGTCAGGAAAAATGCAGAAATACAGTACATAGATATCTGTGTAAAGTTTTGTACACCTGGAAAAACTCCAGAGAAGGTGGGCATTTCACCCACTGCAGCAGCATGAACCTGGCATTTAAAAAGAGTAACCAGCAAATGCCCTCCAACTTCTCTGTCAGGTTTAAGGGACCAGTGGGCTCTTGGGGACCCAGAAAATAGTTCTCCTGTCAGTGACACTTCAAGAGCTCTAGTGATGGCAAGGCCTCAGGCGTCCAGGAGGTTGCAGGAACATCAAGAGCTGTATGGTGGAGGAAAAAAAGAGGATGAACATCATGCCCTGGTGGTCCCCCACTGCCTGCCATGGGGATGGGCTGGGGATCTTTATGCAGCCCAGTAACCCCTGCCTGTGACAGAGCAGAGAGGCCCTCCCTGCCTCGCAAATGGCTAACTGTGCTGGAATTAATTCACGCAGCTGGTCCAGGTCACAGCTCAGCGCTGAGATCCAAGCAGCTTTTCTCCCCTCTCCACTCTCTGGTGTGGTTTTGGTTTGTTTCAGGTCTATGGCACAACACCTGCTACTTTTGCAGTTTAAAAATCCCAGTTCAGGACAATCTAACATGCTGCCTACAGTCCTGTGCAGTTTCAAAACAAAAGAACTTTCTGAAGAACAACTTTAAGCCCTAACACCTTGGCTGTTCAGGGGGCATGGTGGTTGGAAAAGGTTTAATGTCCCAGAAACCATGCCTGTCCTAGGCAACCCTGTGATCATGTTACAGCCAAGCAAAGTTCTGAGCACTGACCAAAGGCTTTTCATCTTTACAACAGTTACAATCAAATGAAAGAGAAAAGAGTCTGATGTTCACCTTGTAGCCCAGCTTGTTTTCAGCGCTTTTAAGCATAGAGGAGTCCCTGGTTCTCTTCCCTGTGCCAAGGCAACCAGCTCAGGCTCCTCTCTAAGAAAATCCTGGGTCAGGCCAAGCTTTGTGTCCAGATGTGCCACGAAGGATGCAGAGACAGACACACAGCCTCTGCATTTGTCTCTGGCCATAACTACTTTCCACAGTGATGATCACTCAGATCACTGTTTTCATTCACGCTGGTCATACGGATTCACACTTACTCTGGGCTGACGCAAATGACTTTTAAAGGAACAAAGTCATGGAGAATCAGGAGGGAAGTGAAATGATTTGTTGCATGCCCTATTGTAATGTCATTAAAACAAAGGGATTAGACGGCCCAAGCACTGCAAGAGCAAAAAGCATAAAAGAAAGCACTCAGCATGTAGTGTCGAGGCATGTAGGAATCATTTTAGAGGGTTACTAGCTGCAGACAACACTGACATTAATTTTCTATTGGAAAACGCTGGTGACATTAATATCTGCTATTAATACTGAACTTTGACAGTATCTCATAAATTCAACCTGTCAATTACAATGGCACTGAAATAAAGGTGCTCTGAGGTCAAGGAGATGTGGTGTCCAAATGAGACTTATATTCCAGGAGAAAAGTGGCAAAAACAATCTTTAACAAAAGCATCAGATCCATATGTAGGAAAACCAAAGGGTGGTTTTAAATGTCATGTTTTTCAAAGCGAGAATTGACGCTGGAACCAACTCTATAAACTGGCTGGCTGGACTTTTAGCTGCAGCTGAGGACAATCAATCAAAACAGCTCCGCGACTCTGAGAAAGTGAGAGAGAGAAAACACACACACACACCATGGAATATGAGAGGGCAGATTATGAGCCATGCGAGGCCTCTTAAAATTACACTGCAAAGTATAACATCCTTGTGTTTCATCCACAACAAAATGTAACCTGAAAGGTTCCCCTCAACACGAAGTGGAATATGGAGCTTATCATTACTAAGGGCCAGGTAGGCTCATCAAAGGGCTGAGGAAGGGGAACCTCTTCCCCAAAGTCTGCACAACCCATGAGCTCTTCGCAGCAAGGAAACCCCCGCACCCCAACCCCTGCGAGCCCTCCTCAAGCCACCCTGCTGTGCAGCTGAGGGGCACAAGAATCGATAAATCCCCATGAGCAATGCTCCCCTATCTCCCTTGATGCTGTCCCCAGGGCAGAGCTGCACTATTTTTGGGCTCACAGCCACCTCTGCAGGCACTGCCAGCCGCAGCCGTCGTGGTGACAGCGGCAGCCCAGGCACTGGCAGTGTCTACGTGTACCTCTTCAAAGTGGTCGGCATGTCCCTAGCACAAGGGGTACCACTGTTTGGGGACTCCTGCTCTAAATACTGCTCTGCCCATCGGCCCTTCCAGGCGATCGCTTCCTAAACAGACGCTGAGACTAGAAGCCCAACCTGCACCAACAGAGACTGGAACCAATAATCTGGGAGAGAAAGGGCTGGATCCCAGGATGAATTACATCCTGCACAACTTAAATATGGCAGAGCAAGGCATGCTTCTAGTTGGGATTTGACTCGGAGAGTCTGCGCGGAAGCGATGGATGGGGAAGGGAAGCACGTGGAGGGGCACGACGCACGTGTGCACGCTCCAGCGCAGCCACACGCACAGGCACTCTCCTTTGCAGAGCTGGGGGAAGGAGCCATGGGCAAAGGCGAAGGACCTCATAGCCAAGCACAGCAGCTATGCAGGTTTGGCTCAGTCAAACCAGCGTCAATCTGGAGCCAGTGGCCTTGCTCTAGACTTGCAGCAAAACCTTGCAGTGCACAGTCCCCCCTTTCTCTAGACAGTAACCGTGTTACCTAAAAGCAGCATGATCTGCCATCTTGCCCTCGCACTCTGGCAGTCCCCACACTCCTGCCCTGGGCTAGCAGCAACGAGCACCTGGTACGGGTGGGCTGTGGTTTCTCTGCATGGTTTCCCAGACTGCAGCTCTTGTGGGGGACACCTGCAGCCCGTGCCGGAGCCCAGTGCTCCTGACTGCCTTCAGCATCCCAACCAGAGCTGGACACGGCCCAAACTGCACAGTCATAGGCTCCAGGGGGGCTCACTAGCACTCCCAAAGCCTGTGGGCAAGCACAGAGGGATTGTTGCCGATGCAGTGCTGAGAGCCCTGGAAACTCACGCTGAGATATCCCATTTTTCACAGATGTCGTGCTATGCATACTGTTATCCATTCTCATCTGGAGAAGGAGAGGAACTCCCTTTTAAGCCCAAAGCAGCTTATCCCCAGCCCAAGGGAGCCCCAGATGCTGCAGTGCTGCTGGGCACACGGGCAGGTGGGGACCGACCACTGCAGCCTCCTCCTGATCTTTGTGCAACTTATCTGCCAATCTATTTCCCTCTGGGGCTTTTGTCCCAGACACTATCCCAGCAATATCTTCCCACTACAGACCTCATCACCCGCCCAATATAGCCAAGTAAGTCGGTGGGACGTAGGGCAGGGTCTTTCCCCGGGCAGGAGGCTGGCGGTGCACCGCAGGCGGCAGGCTGGCCGGGAGGCGCCGGCCGGACTCGGAGTGCGGTGTCTGGAGAAGAGGTGACCTCGCGGGACGCGGGGGCCTCCCTCCCTTACAGCGATGCTGCCTCGCATGCTGCAAAAGCAGCTCGAGGAGCTGGGCTGAGATCCTTGTTTATAAATTCTTTTTATGATGCACATTAAATATTTTCCACAACACAGACACTTTGTCTCTTCTTTCTCTTTTCCTTTGACACCTTTTCCCCAGCAAAGCCCTACAACTATTGCTTGCTGTGGCCTCATTTAGCATCATCATCGTCACCACGCATTCATCCTCATATAAAACAGAAATCTATTCCATCAAGCACTTAACATAAATATTAAAATAATGGAAGGGACAAAATATAAATCTACACACAACTTCATGACTACCATAGCACCTATTACCAAGACAAAGCAAATTCTGGTTCAGGGGGAAGGGAAAGGGGATGAGGAGAAAGTTAGGAAAAGGGACTTTGACTGTCATTAAATATGTCAATCACTCTCTTTAAATTTTTTTGTTTTGTTTTTGTTTTAAGGTTTCCAACCTTATTAAAATTCATTTCACTAACCAGCTCGTTCTATGTCGCTATGGATACCAAAGAACCCTTTTAAAAACTTCGGCGAGGCGGGGGTGTCTCAGAATAAAAACAAAACAAAACAAAACACGGCGACTTTCTGTTGGTGCTTTCATGACAAGTCCTGCCACGCGCCCCTCCCCTGCACCCACCAGTCCACAGAAGGGCAATTCATTTACAAGTCCAGTTCTCAGTCTCCCAGGATGAGTTTGACAAAAGAGGCGACGTCTGTCTCTTTGGATTCGTGTAGAGTGAAGAAAGGATGTTGCTAGGAAAGAAAAGAGAGAAAAAATATAAAAGTTTATTATTCACAACACTGAGGACCAAACTTAAAACCTTTTCAGACAATCTTCTAGACAGCAAAAAAGATTTCATTGCTAGCATCATATTATTGGGCTTTCCATGTTTTGCAGCCAAGGCAAGTCGGGGAGTCCGAGGGGCCACTTCATGAAGGCTGCAGATTTGTGCTGCCCTCTCGGACTCCCTCTAAACTCAGCCCTGGCTGCAACGGCTGAGCTGGGCTGCTCTTGAAGCAAGGGAAAATATTTTAAAAAACTGCCTGTATCTCTAGCACCTCATGCCCTCACAGCTCTGCGGTGACCCGGGAGGAGACATGCTCCTCCTAAAACAGTGGTTACCCACCCCACCGCACGCTAGCTCCAACGGGAGCAAGGAAAACCTTGCAGGAAGGCTGACTGCAGTGGGTTTTCCCTCAGCTTCCTGCTTTATCTGTGTATTTACCCTCTGGTGACTTTTGAGTCTCATTTCTTCCCTGCAATTGCTCATAGTCGCAGCAGGAGATGGCTACTTTACCCCTAACCACCGCAAAAAGGAAAGCTGTCCCGGCTGGAAAGCCATCCGCAGCTGTATGTTTAACTACTTAATCGTGACCAACATGGGAAGACATCCTGCCAGAAAATCTTGCCTACATTTCAGCACAAACGGAAAAATATGTGTAAGGAGAAAAAAAACACAACCAAATGCCCACTTGACAGTAACAGCAAAGCCCCTCTCTGCTAGCACCGGTGACTCAGTTTGCTACCAGGGGCGGCAACACATCACCTGAGACCAGCCAACTTCCACCTGAAATCACCAAACACTTGTTTGACACCCACTGTCCTGGCAATTAATTGTATTTATTTGTATGGAAGATGTCATTGAAAACCAAAAGGAAGCTGAGGCCCTGCGGGACTCAGAGGTGACCTCCACCCTGTGCAAAACGGTGTTGTGCTTCCCATACACAGGCTGGGGGAGCTCGGTTTGATTCCTGACCTTCTCATTTTGAGCCAGATTTTTAAAGACAGTTTGAGGTTTCCAGGGTTTCTCAAAGCTGTCCCTCACCTCAGTCCCTGAGCGTTGGCTCTTTCCATGATCATTTACAGCAGTGGCCAAGTGGAGGGAGAAGAGCAGAGAAAAGAGACTCTCTAAGGTGGGCTCGAGCAGAAAGTTATCCAGTGAATAACAAGAGGCAGCTCTGAGCAGCTGGGAAGCAACCCAAAGACACACTAGCGAGGAAGAGGAAGCACAATTATGTGGGGAACAGAACTGAAATGGGTTGAGGCAAGGATCCAGACATAATTTAAGGTCTCCCTGGGTCAGACAGTCACGGGGATTGAAGTGTCCCCAGTAACTCTCAGAGAGATGGCCCAAATGGCCTGCAGTGTTATTATCCCAGCGTGACGCCACTGCTTTCACATCCAAGCTAAGTCGCACCCAAAGCACAGCTACCACAGCCTGGAAGCACCCGCAGTCGTGACACGGCCCCATCTCTCAGTGAACCCAAGCCCTTTGCAATGACTGACTCTGGTTATAGCACAGAACACCCCATGCCAGGTGGGATGTGCTCCATGCAATGTGCAGGCCACCAGTCCTGCAGTAGTTTCATGCTCCACTTCACCTGGGGAAGTGGGTTTTTAAATGAAATTAAGCATCCGTATCAGTTTTTCTGATGCTTAAGATAGCACAGAGTCATATTTTCCATGAGAAACCTCAATTCCACAGGAAAGCAAGGGAGCAGTCTTGGTCTAAATGACAAGTCCAATCCAGTACCGCAACTTAATGCCGTAAGAGAGAGAGGAGGGAGGAAAAAACCCCAACAAAACAGCAACCCTCAACCACAGGACCTCACAACATTCATGTCAGCCATAAAATACCACAGCATTGAGATACTCTGGAGAGGTGATCCAAGAACCTAATTCAATAGAAATGCACTCGCTTGCCAATGGGTATTAATGCTGCAACAGACGGAGCTGCTCCGGTGAACCTTTTTGATAAAAGGCCATTTGGCAAACTTCAGAAATTTGCTTAAAATATATATGTATTTATTCAATAATATAAAAAAAGAAGAAAAAAAAAAAAGCCATAAACCTCAAGCCTCCCTTTGTTTGAAAGCAGTATTTGGGCAAACTGTGTGTAAATCAAATCTATATATAGTCTAATTGCATTACAGGGACCAGCAAGAAATGCCACAGGAATTATTCATTGCTTACAACCCACGTTCAAAAGGTACATGGATTTCCAGCATGTCTTGCACCTTAAACCCTGGCACCTTCACACCACAGAGGTCCCAATGCCTCCAAGCAGACAGCGTGAGGTAGCAATGAGGCTGACCCCCTGGATGGCATAATGCATGTCCTACAAGTAATGGGGCAGCAGACACCAATGCCTGAGGAAATTCTACAGCAGTTCCACCCTTAACCCAGAAGATCTTGCCAGTGGCACCAGACAGGGGTGAGCATGTAGGGACAGGCAAGCATTTGGGTCAAGAGCTTCAGAAAGAACAGAGTTAGGCACCTCCCTGCCTTTAGCAAGCTCTCCTGCTTTTTGCCGGCTATTAGGAGCACCAGGATCAATACCAGAAAGTCAGGAAAGAAAGAGGCCATAAAGCTGTGGAGCCTAGCAGAAAAATCTCACCACAGACACTGTTCTGGCCAGCTCCAGTCCAGAGCTCTGGCTGAGTATACACCAGTGCCTGCACTGCTGGGAGTTCATCAGCAGTTAAGTGCGTCTGACCTCAAAGCCCTGCACTGCCTTGCATTTCCCCCATCAGAAGCCTTTATCAGCGTTTTCTTCCTTAGCTATTCCTCTGTCCTCGATGTGCTCACAGCAAATGGTCTCTAAGCAGCAGATGAAATTCAATAACCGGAATTATTAGTCACAGACTTGTCTCTGTCCCTAACATCCAGGAATTACTCTGTCCAAAAAGTCTCCTCTCCAAGGCACCATGACAGTAAAGCCTAGCAGTCCACTCAGCTCCTGCAGCCCATGTGGAGCATCCATGGTGCATCCATTTCACCTAGGTGTTTGAAACCATCACACAAACCCAAGGGGATGATTTTATCCTCGCTAATTGACGCTTCACAGTCTTTTTCTTGTCCCTTAGCAAATTTGTTAGCTGCTTTTACATATTCTTGTCCCCTGATCTCAACGGAATAGCACCTGAATGACATTTCAAAGAGCATCTCCGATTTGCAGTCACTCTCCCAAGACCCTGAAGTGCCATGACTCTTACATCTGTTAAGAAATTAGAGATGCTAAGTATCCCAAATCACCAATCACTATGGGAAACTCTGTCCTCAGCATCTCATTGTAATCCATCTCGGCTCTGAACTAATACACTGCTTAATGCAGGCACACTCACCATAAGCTCTGGGTATGTTGGCCGTTCTTTGGAATTCTTCTTCAAGCTTTAATAAAAAAAAGAAGAAAAGTTTTAAAAATTTAAAAATTACATCCCGTGTGCAATTTAAGCAAGGCATAAAATTATATCACAACAAAAGCAAGGTTTCACATCTCTGTAGAATAAATTCAACTACTCATCCATATATTAAGCGAAACCTTAGGCCTTGAGGACACCTACAGCCAACACAGCCTGCATATGGGCCCCGTATGGTACACAGTGCTGGGTACGCATAAGTGCAGTGAGCTCAATCAAGGTCAAACAGGAGATCCAGAGACACCATATATACCAGTCAAGACACTGCCTGTTGCTGGGGGCCAGGTACAATTGTTTTTTTGGGTACTATCCAGTAGGCCAGCAACTAAGGGAATGAATACAGCCTCCAATCCCTGATTGGGAGCGGTGACCAAGTGGCTCTGAAGCACGTGTACAACTATTTGTTTATCACCGTGCTGTTATCAGCGGGGACGGTTACATGGGACATCCTTTTTTTCTCCTCTCCTACAACAGATGGCTCTGGAGGGTTGTAGCTGGAAGTTATTTTGGTTTCCCTCCAGCACAAAATAGCTTTTAAAAGACAGGACATAATCTCTACTCACTTCCTGACAGTGTATTTAGGGGAAAGACACTTGGAGCAACTTGAAAAGATCTTCACACACGTACACGTCGGTGGCGGGGAAAAGGTGTCACACTGAGCAAAACAAAAGTGAGAACCTCGGCGATGATAAGTCGCTCCTCTGCTGGGATTTGCCGGAGCCCAGAGGAAGCGGAGGACACACACTGAATAGATATTTCCTGCTTGCTGTGTGTAGCGGGCTCATGTTCAGTGTCATGTTGTGAATGAACAGAGGAACCTAGTAACGATACGTGCCAATATTGCCGAACTGAAGGTACGGGATGTGTCACATCCTCTGGGCTCAAAAGCAGCCCAAGCTGAGATGCTAAAGGTGAATTCGAAGGTTAGGTGTGTCCAGAAGCAGGATTTGGGTATAATCCTCCTAATTTAAACTCTCTACAAACAAAACACTTGTTCCCAGATTACTAATACCAGGAAATCTGGTGACAAGTTACTGAAATTAATGTAAATCTTCAGGAATGAAGAGCCATATTTGGATCTGATCCTGACTCTGACATCCCAAGAACTTCCCTGCAGTGGCTACAGGTAATGAGACTTTCGCTGCCCCACGCAGCAGATGGTGTGATTCACTCTGCGACCTCTTGAATTTGAGATAGGCCTAAGCCAGGCCAATCTCGATACACTGAGTTGATGTGACCTGATTCGGTATCAGAAGAAATTCTCAGACTCCAACAACACAAAACTAGCACAATCTGCAGCCAAAGCACACTTTTTGAGTCCATGCCACTCCACTGGCGTTGAGGGATCTTCAGTGATCCTGAAGGATAGGAGTTACAAAGAGGGGAACCACCATGTGCTCACCAAAGCATGAGCTTTCAAGACATGAGTGCTGCTCAGCAAGGTCATTTTTCTCACATCATGAAGGGCTCTGGATATCTTACTCCTAAATCAGCCCACAGCTATAGCTGCAAGACACGGTGCTTGCAAAAGCAAAATATTCAGCGGGGAACAACAGCCTGCCTGGCACAAACAGGCAACTTTGCAATAACAAGTAGCGAGCCAGCAGCATGGGAGAAAGGCAGCTGGTCCAAAATTTCAGCGTGGGCCTTGCAAAAACAGCGGGCATTTTGTGAGAGGGTTTTTCTAAGTCACCTCCCGCCTTCGATAGACACAGAGCAGTGTGGGCACAGGCAGGTATTCCCCAGTGCAGGTCGGTAGAGGCGTGCAGCTGAATCACGGGGACCTCAAAAACATGTTTGAACAAGACTCCGAAGAATCTGAGTGTCGGTACTTAAAGTCCCCGGGCAGGAGTGGCTGATAATCCCCTTCCTGGGTCACAGCAGAGCCGGCCGGGCTCCAGGCCCTGATGCTGGCAGCTCGGGAGCAGTCTCACATTTCTGTATTTGTCGATCTGCCGTCCTTTCTTGGCTACCACGCAAACCCCCCATCCACCTGCCAACTTGGCA
>NW_010549142.1:13618-14516 GCF_000687285.1 Phaethon lepturus | reverse complement strand
GCGGGGGCCCGCCGCCAGCTCTCTTTGAACCATACGATGAGGGCAGCTGTGAGTCTCCTCGGGTGCTGGGAGAGCCTGTGCTTTTATGCAGCTCTCGCAACCTCCAGACAGCGCGCATCTGCTCCAACCCTTTTCCTACACCACAGCCAAACTCTCCCGCTGCTTCCAGCTCCGAGTCCCATGGAAAGCCGCACACCAGCCGGAGGGCCCCGGTGGCAGGACGGCCGCTGACGGGGGCCACCACAGGGCAAACTCCACACCGGCCCTGCCCTCAGAGCCGTGTCCCCCCGGGAGCGGGAGGCAGGAGGACGCAGCCATTCTGCGTCCTGCTCCCCTTCCCTGCCCCACGCCAGCCCCAGGGACATGAGGGGCCTGGTGTGCCCACCCGCACCTGCCCATGCTGCTAGCATGGCCACAGACACCCTGTGCTGTTGATGTGGAGGCAATCAGATGGACAAAGTCTCCTAAATCCCGTCCTCGTCTGTGTCCCCCTCAAAGCGACCAAGCCTGTTCCTTGCCACCTCAGGCGGGGAAGACCCCACAACTGGTGTGCGTTGCCTGCACAGCACCAGGCCCCAACCTGGCCCTCACGGCTCAGGGAGGGCATGAAGGCCCGTCCCTTCACCCAGGGGGATGTTCTGTTAAAAAATTTGGGTTGTACCCCAGAGAGATGCCTGTAGGAGAAGGCCACAGGAGGCCGCTGGCACCTGCCCTCCTCTGCCTCCCCACAGCATGGTGGAGGCAAGCAGGGCCAGGGTGAGTGGGACCAGGGCGAGCGGGACGGAGGGGGTATTTTACCATTGCGAGGTAAAATCAACAAACTCCGCCGAGAACTTCTCTGCCGGGAGCTGCGGCGATGGCTCCTCCACCACCTGCTTGAGCTGCTGGAAGGGCGTCC
>NW_010549142.1:356-13587 GCF_000687285.1 Phaethon lepturus | reverse complement strand
AAGCGCAGGATGGCCAGCTCGATCTGGGGAGACAGAGCCACGTCTCAGGCACCAGGGGCAGATGCCCCACAGCTCACCTTCCTGCCCCAAAGATTTTGGATTCCTGTGTGCCCACCACCCAGGGGTGTGGGTTTTTAGGCTCTTATTTTTAGGAAATACGTGGTATTTCCTCACCCCACCTGGCCACAACATCTTGCTTAACCTCCCCCAGCAAAAGGGAAAGGCTTGAGGAGACACAGCAGCCTCCATATGCAATCCTCTGTTACCCTCATGTTAGACATCGCTCGGGAAGATTAGACATTAAAAAACAACCCCACATTTCAAAGGATAACTGCGCTATAAAATTACTCTGCAAGCAGATGGATTCCCCCTAAATGCTGCGTGGGAGACACTACCCATCCCTCCTCTTCTGAGGGGGGCTTTGCTAATTGCTAAGCACTGAGAGTATTTTTCTGTGCTTTAAATTCAACCTGCTCCGAGGCGACAGACGTGCGGCGCCGGACGCCTTCGCCTTAGCCCATGCTGCCATCTCCCGGCAGCCCACAGCCACCGCAGGGGGGTTGTCCCCACCAGAGTGGCACCCCACCAACGCGTCCGAAGACAGCAAGGAGTTGACAAAGCAGCTCCATCCTCCTTCCCTTCAACCCTGCGGCATGCTCCCTGGTACCCCCGGAGTTGTGTTCCCATTCCCACCACCACCTTCCCAAGGAACCAGTGCCACCCGTGTCAGGGGGCCTATGGGGAGGAAAATGAATCCACGAGCAACACTCAACCCTCCTGGCATCGCTGCAAGCCCCCAGGTCGCCCTACCATTGTGATCCCCAGGCTCCAGATATCAGATTTGACGCTGTACCCCTTCTGGTTCAGCTCCGGGTTAATTCTTTCAGGCTGTGAACAGAGACAAAGGCGGTTGAGGAACAGGGATGGCCCCAGCGTGATGCTCACACCCAGGGCTCACCGACCTCAGATGGGTCTTTCAGGGTGGTAGGCCAGGACCACTCAGCCGGTGCCACCAGCTTGCTCTCTTGCTTGTCATGGGGCCAGATCTGGTCCCACACCCTTGCCGGTAAGGCCAGGCAATGAAATGGGGTCACCAGAAGCAGATGGTACCTGCACCACAGACTGGGGTGGTGGAGCTGACCCAGCACATCTGGCAGGTAGGAGGTGACAAGACTCAATTCTCCAGGACCATTTTCACCCTGTGCAAGTGCTCCACAGAGAGCAAAACCTGAACAGTAGCTCCCAGGAGGAGTTTGAGGGACCCAGTCCCTGGAGAGTGTTTTTCGTCCCAGATGGAAAGTGCTATTGTCCCCACAGGGCAAATGGCAAAAATGCAACACGGAGTAATTTATAGAGCCTTCCCCAAGGTCACAGGGAGGTGATAAGGCAGCAGGAAGCTACACCCGGGAGATCTGATCTGACCCATGAGTTCTGTCTCCCCTCTCTGCCCCTTTACTTCAGAGGGATACGTCTTCCAAAACAAGTCCCCAGGACACATGCCGGAGGCTGATCCTTCCCCCTTTCAGATGACCCGATGCCCAGGCTCATGTTCCTCTGGCTGTCCTGCAGCAGCTTTCACACGCAGCTTCTCCGCGGCTCAACTTACAGCCATGTAGGGTTTGCATCCTGCATCCATGGTTTTAGCAACCGAGTCAACGAGGTAACCGCTAATTCCAAAATCGCACATTTTCACCTGCCCCTGCGTATTGATCAACACGTTAGAGGGCTTTACATCTGCAAGAAGGAACACATACCACAGTCACTGTCAGGCGTGGGTGGCTGTGCCAAGCCAAAAAAAAGCCAAAGAGCTTCCTATCAGCAGAGGGCACCAAAGGTGCCCATGCAAACCCCTGCATTTGGTGCTCGCCAGAGACCCGGCTGGCTGCAGCCACTGCAAGTTCAGGTGACTGCCTCATGGGCCTGTCATATGTCCTGCAAGTGTCCCTTCACTTGCAGACTCCTCTCTCTGATTTGGGGGAGCGGGAGGTAACCCTGCATGTAACTGTTGTATCCCACCGCACAGGGGATGGCCACAGACATCAGAGTGCTCACCGGGGAACAGCTCAGGAGGGCTGGGGGCATCTCCAGAGGATGTCTGCAAATGGCTGGAGCTCTAGCAAGTCCCCAGCTGGATCTGGTCTCACACCAGCAAAAGGCAAAACCCATGGGGAAAGGATGAGGGGTGGGCAGAAAGGGTGAAAGGGAGCAGGGGCTGCAGGGGAAGGAAAGAGCAGTAAACTAAGACAAGAATCAAGATTTCAGAAATGGCCTCTAATTTTAAGGATATCAAGCTTGAAGGCAATGTGAACAGCAGCAGGCGTGTGGGTGCTCCACACCTCATGGAAATCAGGCCAGTGTCTCATCTACTTATTACTGCCAGATTTATCTGCTTCCCATCACGGCCTTGTAATCCTTGGTGCATCCACACTTGCATCATGCTCATGAAGGCAGTTATAATCACCATCAGAAAGGGAAATCAAGGGACAAAAAGAAGCTAGTTAAGTGATATCCACAAGAGCATGGAGGGGCTTTTCCTGCACAGCAGGCAGTCGCTCCCTGTGAGGCTAACCCCAGACGAAATCTCAACACAGCGCAGGTAGTGCAGGCTACCCTGTTTTCTCTTGCCCCAGGACTGAGCCTCAAAAGGCAGCAATCCTTTCCCTGCTGCTACTCGGAAATAAGAGGTCTATTCTGCAAGAAGACCTGTCTTTATGTGATAAACTATTAAATAGAAGCGCTGAAACACCGTCCGAAGGAGGCCACAAGCTGCTTTTGAGTCCTGCTTATTAGAATTGGGTAGTTTACAGTTTGTTAACATCTGCTCTCTAATCAGCATTTTGCAACCAAAAGCTCCAGGTATCAGAGATCCTCACTTATCTGTTCCTATGCTGAAATAAGACAATTTTCAGTGGAAATCAAAAAGTAAACAGAAATCCAGAAGCCAAGCAGCATTTTCCACCTACTGTAAATGATACAGAAGGCAGAAATTCAACCCCCAGCCACATGCAGAATGTACAAAATGTAACTGCCTGCTAGAACTGAACTCTGTTCACTTCAGATTCTCCTTTCCCCGGCAGTCACACACTCCAGAGAGGGCTTTTTCCTTCTCATGACAAATTGAAAATGACCCTTTAAAAATAAAGGTGTCAAGCAGCAACACTGCGAATTTGTTTCTTTCTAAGTGTGTTCATGGCATCTTTGAGATGCTCTAGAGGGGAAAATGTCAGAAGAGTTTAAGGAGGGTATTTATGACTTCACTTGAGGCTATTTTAGATATCAAACTATTCTGCTCCACCAGTGCTCAGGGAAGCTCACAGAAGGGGATGAGGATGGCTAAATCACTGCCTGAGGCATCACGCTGGCATGGAGACGCCTCTCACCGCATGTCAGCACGGAGCCGTCGAGCTAGGGGAGAAGCCTTTGCAAAGCCTGATCCAAAGCCCACCAAGATCAGAAGAAAAAGTCTGGTTTAATTTTGCAGAGGTGTTGAAGCAGACCATGGATTTAGACCATTAGGTCTAAAGGAAATGCAACCCGGGGGCAAACAGCCCTTTCTCTGCCAGCACAATCAGGCTGGAGTTCGCGTCTCCTCCACCTTGGGGAAACGCTGGGACCAGCATGCAGTTTTTAAAGAGCAAACCAGCAGACATCTCCTCTGACTAGGTTCTGCTAGTCATGAGATGCTGGGGAATATTTTTGCTGTCAAAAGCCCATTTTATCACAGGTATTTTGGGAGCCCTGTGCCTGGCCGCAAGGCCAGCCCTTGCGAGGCTGCAAGCGCGCAGCACAGGGCAGACAGACACCAGCATGGTCACGGCTGTGTGCCTGGCACTTACCTCTGTGGATCACGGAGAGCTTACTGTGTAGATGTTCTAGTGCTTTTACGATCTGAAACAACAAACCTAGAGTAAATCACAGCTGGCAGCACCATGATGAGGAGGAAATCCTATCTGGCTTCAGCTGCCCCAACCTCACCAGATGTCCTTGGAGGGAAGGAACTACATCTCCCACAAGTCCTGCACCCTCACAGCAGCCTGAGGTGACGGTGGCACCCAGGGATCTCCCAGGGGCACCAGGACCCTAATGAGAAAGCAAAGGAGCTGCAGGGCCCTCCCCAGATCTAAGGTCGTGCTAGCTCTCAGGCACATTTTGGGTATTTATGCCTTATAAATAACATCACCTCAGACAAGATACTGGAAGCCAGCTAGGAACGTTCACGCGAGCTGGCCTGTGGAACATGCTTTTCCCGTTGCAAATACAGCAGGGAGACTGGGTCACGTAGGACTTGGTTTAGAAGATAACCTCCCTTTCCCTTCTCTCCTCACCCTGCTAATACTCACAGAGACGGCTATTTTTCCTAAGATGTCCTCAGGAATCGTCAGGCCTTTGTCAATGACGTGTTTGTAGAACTTGTCCAGTGAGGTATCCATCAGTTCCATGCAAATCCACACGTCTCCCTGGAGGATAAAGAAAGCAAATATCTGCCCACTGGAACAAAGCATCCTTTTCTTTCATGCACAAAGGTCGTCTTTGACACTTTCCTTTTGCTGGCCTGGTAGCCTCTTCCCTGTCTTTTAAAAGCCATCCAACAAAACTGTACTGGCCTTTCTATTTCCATTTGCAATGAAGTACTGTCCACTACCGTTTAGGGTGTATTTTCTGCCATCTTTTCCCAAAGCAGAGTCCCAGTGATTTAGGAGTCCTGAAAGTTATTGGGACTGAGGTTCCCTACATGCTCAGGTCACTGCAAATGCTCAGCCAGGAAAAGTTCAGCTCTGCAGAGCTGTGCTTAAAACCCTTCAATAAATCTTGCTCTTCAGAGCTTTCCACATTTTTCCTCCATGTGGCTTTCTCATTGCAAGTCAGGGCAATATTAACACTAACGGATCAGGCTGTGAGTCAGTCACCCCCATCACTCAAACCCACAACCAAGCCCCAATATCTCATCACAGGGGCCTCGCACATTCCTGGCCTGGGGCTTGGCTGCCCTTGGCTCCTCCTCGCATGGGACCACATCTCTCCTTGCTCGCCGAGATACGTGACAGATCCTTAAGCTGGGATTCAGCAAATCCATATTGCACCAAGTCTCCATGTCTAGATGGAGATAAAACCCTTGGCACTTGGAGGGAGTCTAGGCATGGGAATTCAGAGGCTGGGAGAGGATGCGGTCTCCCAGGAGCAGCGCAGCTGATCTCCAGGATGCCATACCTCTCGGAAAAGTGCCCCGTAAAAGGTGACAGTGAAGGGGCAATCTACCGTCCTCATGGAGATATCCAGATCCATCAATAACCTCTTCTGCTCCTGACTGTTCACCGTGGCTCGGATCCGCTGGAAGACAAAGCATTTTAGCGTTTGCTGTCAGCACCTCCGTACCATGCTGCTGCTGCAGGTGACTCACCACAGCCATACCCGTGCTGGCCACAGTGCCTTGACATCACGCCTTTACCCTTTTATCAGACCTCTTTGCGTTACCTTTTTATTATATTCTCTTTGTCACAGGCACAAGTGTGCTGTGCACCCACAGTAGGAGCACCCTGGTGCAACAGAGGCAATGGTGGCTGAAGGGGTCTTCTCACCTCAGCCCAAACTGCAGGTGATTTTGCTCTTCCCTGCAAACACCACTCATTTTGCAACAGCCAAAAGTCACTGTGGCTTGGGAAAGGAGAAAGGAGCAGGAAATCAAATTCTAGGCTGGTGGAAACCCGTGACTGTTAGTGCTGCAGTGGACATCTATTTACATCAGCAGATTTAGGTCATGACAGAGGGCTCCAGCCCTCCAGCCAGAGCCTCTGTGCTCCCCATGGCTTTGGAAAATGGACATTTACCAGTCTCCCAGGGAAGAGATGTCATTTACGTGAAATACCTGGAGACCCTCAGCTCAGAAGCACCACAAAGGGGCACGACACAGTCCAACACAGGTCACACACATATTCAGAATCACAGAATCATTCAGGTTGGAAAAGACCTTTAAAATCATGAAGTCCAACCATCAACCCAACCAAAAAAGTCTTTCTGCCCAGGAAACATGCTCCTTGGCCACAGCCACTCGAGGTCAGTAGTGTGATAGACTGTTCAGCATCACAGATGCAAGTAATAGCTTGAATGTTCCTGCCATACCCTCTACAGGTCTTCTATGATACTCAGACAGGTCTTTTGCAGTTTGGTGAACACCAAAGCAAACAAGAAGACCAAATGCAGAGCACAGAGGCCCTGAGAGGCATCCCAGCATCCACAGCAAAGTCTATCCACGAATGAGGAGCTAAGAATTTTCCTTCAATTTGCTCATAGCTTCCAGCTCTGCATCTTTTTTTGCTTTTTTCTTATTCTGAAAGGAAACTTGAGCTAAAATTCAGCCAAGCAAAAACCGGTCCTTCCCAAAATACAAATTTTCCCATGACTATTTCCCTAAGCTGAAAGCTTATGAGTCTAAACTGTTGTTATGAAAACTTTTCATAATAGTATCTACAAGCCTGTCATGAATCAAGAGCCCGCTGTAGCAGACAAAATGTGAAAATCACAACAAAAATTTCCTGTTCCAAAGAGACTAAAAAAGTCCCAGATGAAGAAAATTTTCTTATGCAATTAAATTTACAGTATACTCTCCTTTACAATTACAATTAGCGTGCAGAGCCCTGAATCTGAGGGTATATCCACATTGGAAAAAAATACGCATATTTAAAAAATGATGCCAAATAGCTTGTAAAACCCTAGCGAAAACAGGAACCTTGCAGACATAGACAAACAATATCTTTGTGTGGACCACAATGCTGAAACACGTTGAGCATCATGCTTTTAAAACACACCCCTTTTCTTGGTTAAACAGCCCAGATCTTCCTGGGCACACTTTGCCCCTGTGCAGAAAGAGGATTCCATACAGAAAGGAGTCGATCCCAGTAAAGGCATGCGTCAGAACAAGCGAGGTTAGGAATGCGC
This sequence comes from Phaethon lepturus, assembly GCF_000687285.1. NCBI lineage: Eukaryota > Metazoa > Chordata > Aves > Phaethontiformes > Phaethontidae > Phaethon > Phaethon lepturus. The sequence continues at coordinate 6,654 of NW_010549142.1, read as the reverse complement.
AGGAACGAGCGCGCAGAGGGTCTCCAGACACAGGGATACAGACAGAAAGCACCTCGGGAGGCTCACTCTACCTTCACTGCCATGATCTGCCCGCTAGGCATGTGCCGCATCTTCTCCACCACCCCGTACGCACCTCGTCCCAGCTCGGAGATGGGCTCCAGGTCGTCGGCTTTCACCTCAAAGTTCTGCGGGGGGAAAAAGCCATCAGCGCGAAGGTGGCCGCTGCGCGTGCGTGCTATGCAAGGAGCCAAACGCCCCTAAAGACCAGCCCCGCTGGGCACATAAATTCACCTCTGCATCCCCCTCCCTATCTGTGCTAATGAGGCTGGAAACAAAATCACGGTCCTCAGGGGCTGTCAGGAGGATTAACTACTGTGCAGTAATTAGCAGAGGTCTGAAGAGGACGCGCCTCGTAACAGCACGAGCAGGGAGCCTGTGTCGCCAAGCATCCCGAGCAGGGCGGGCGCAGGAAGGACCGTTCCTTCGGTGGGATGCTCTCACCCCGGCCACCCGCCGCCGAGTACCCCTCCCAGCCCCCTTTAGCTGCCGGCACTTCCAGCTTCTCCATCCTCTAAGGGCTGGGATGGAAAACACCACGGCAGCTTCTCCCCTAGGAATCACCTTCAGTCTTCCACTTTTTTGATTTTTTTTCCTTCCATCCTCCTCCTCCCACAAACAATCATGGAAATATCTCCAGGTTTTTTTAAGGCCTGTAAAAGCTTATTTCTCCAGACCTGTAGATGGGCCAAATACCAGCTGAGTGTGCCCCATTTTTAAACCACAAAGGATTTATTTTGTCTAGCATTCGAGATCTCTTTCTCCTGGCCTTACACAAAGGATGACTTTGTTTGGAGCCCTGCATTCTAACCCGCCCTTCTCCTTTCTGCCGCGATATTGTGCAGCAGCTCTATTTTTTACTTATTATTATTTTTGGATGTTTAAAATATGCCTTCGCTACTAAAACCAGCCATTCTGTTTGCTGAACGCACAACCACATCAGTCAATCATCCTACAGAAAGAAGCGGGTTATAATGAACTGATTCACAGTGCATAATCCCACACCACTTTTTGCCAGCACAGCAGAAAAAAACCTGCAGCTTGAAAGGTGCTGGCTGGGGATGCCACGGCGTGCAGGGCCCATACACTGCGGTACTGTGCGCTCGGGCTCCCGGTCATTCGCTCACAGCTACGTCGCCTGCAAAAGGAGCCCTGACTAACATTTCTGTGTTACGGCAGAGATTTAAGCATCTCTGACTGCCTGACACTGCTCCTACTGTTCATTTTTTTCCAAAAAAGCGCTTTGGCTCTCTCAAGGCCACTCTTAAATTTAGCAGCAGAGTTTAAAGGGAGAGGGGGCAAAGTGGCTTTCCCTAGGGATCAGGGGTGAGTGTAGAAAGGCCGGTGGAAGAGGGAGCGCATCCTAAACAAACTTGGCTGGCCAACTAGGTAACAGATCTATGGGAAAAGCAAGCCATGGCACGCCAGTCCCTCCGAGATAGCAACATATCTGTGTCTGCAAAAAAGACTGAGCTCTGGGTTTTACAAGTGCGTTTCTCTTTGCACCATCCAAGACGGGCTCTCTGCCTCCATGCATGGAGCCTTTCTGGAGCGCTTGAGCTTCTCCTCGGTCCTGGGACTGCAGGGGAGAAATGATTTTCTTGGAGTAGGCGCTGGCTCTAGCAGCAGGCGGTTTCTCTGCCTCGGTGCTGCACCGTTTTGCTTTTTTTTTTCCACCTTCCAGCCCCTGCTCCATGCCAGGGAAAATACAAAATCCAAAATGAAAGAAAAGCATCCAAAGATAGACATTATAAAACACTATTGGATTAGCTTTTCACTTCATAAATTAACTCGCTGACACCGAGGCCTATCTTTTGCACCTAATAAATTTATTGCCCAGCTTTAAAGTGCTTTTTGTGCTGTGCCATTTTCTCCTATCAAAATAGCTGTCCTCAGTTTTGTTTTTTTCCCTGCTATTTTTTTAGAACATCAGGTGGACTGGTTTCCGTGCTGTCAGAAGGATTTGCTTCCAGGACAGGAAGACCTACCCTGAGTTAGACTCCTCATGAGATGTCCTTCAGTATTAGCGAAGGGAAATACTTTGGATGAAGGTTTTAAATCAGCAAAGGGACTGCAAAGGGGAGTAAAATCTGCTGTTAGCAATTCCCTTGTTTTATAATCGTTAATTCCGGGGAATTAGCTGCACCTTATTGAGGCAAGGAAGGAATTTCCAAGATGGAAAACATGAAGGGGACCCAGGTGTCACAGGATGAAAAGGGTGAGCATCTGGGGACATGTTCATCAGAGCAGTGACAGCCAGTGGGTCACACTGCAGCTGGCCATGGGGCCGCTGGTCCCGCGCAGACAGCCCTTGTTGGAGAAGCACAAACACCAGCCACCAGTCGACTCCCCGTGGCCGGAGGCAGCTGTCAGGGCTCACACAAACTCCCAGCCTGGCTCTTCTTAGCTTTTATTCATCCAGCAACTGCCTTCCATTTCAAGCAAAATGGGCTACGTTTTTTTTTAATAGGTGGTGTTTATTAGTCTGCCCTTTTTCAAGGGGGCTGAAGTTAAGCAGTCCCATGAGCAGCCTGCCTGGACAAGCAGCCAGCAGCACAGCAGCCAGCCCAGGATGGTCCCCGGTCCCCAGTGGTCTCCATCTCACCGTAGCTCCCAGTCTTACCTCCTCGCCAATAGAGATGCAGGCTTTGGAGTCTAGATCTCTGGGTGGCCTGCAGGAGAGAAAAGGGAAAATTTGTGAAACATTCCTTACAAAGATCAATTTTCCCTCAATGAGTAAATACAACCTCATGGTCCCCCAGGCCAGCCTCTCCCACCTTCAGGCCAGCAGCCCCCACAGCCCTGAGCAGCCTAAGCAGTCTCCTAGCTTTGCAGGATTAACAGATACAGCCAAAGTCACCTCAAAAAGGGGTCAGGAAGGAAGCTGCTGGAGCTGGCATTTCTCACATCCAACCTGCCTGTGCAGGAACCCAGAGAGTTCGTTGTGAAAGGCAAGCCAGGTGGCAAGCACCAAATCTCTGCCAGCCTGTATGAAAAATGGATTAAACGGGCATAAAGGTCTAAAACCACTGTAAATGATGACCTAAGTCAGACAGCACGGGTTAACAGGCTAACAAAAGTCAATCCTCGAGGAAGCAAAGAAAGCCAAGCAGGCTGAAGTTGCACAAATTGCCTTAAAAACACAGGGTTCTCTTTTGCAAGGCTGAGTGTGCAGGGAAATGGATGCATCTTTATGCCTTGACCAAACGCCTGTGACTCAAAGGGGGTGGCAGAAGTGCCACATGGGTTAAAATCGGGTGCCCATTCTGGTTTTGCCTTTTCCTGCGCAGGTCATTAAGCAGCACATGAGATGAACCATGGGCAGCGATGGCTAGAGGGTGATGGGCTGAGACGCCCTGGTTGTAGCTGGGGCTACAAGAGAATCACAAGGGCTGTTAAGCTATTAGCCTCCCTAACGGTCCCAAAATTAACCGAGGCGTTTTGCCCCCATCCCTCGTGAAGGGTTCCCGTTACCCCTGCAAGCATGAGCCGCGGGTGCTGTTTTCCGGCCGCTGGCCCCTGGCCGTGGCCGCGCAGGCGCTAGCAAAGGCTGGAAGGCAGCTGGGGTTCGTGGTTTTCTTTTTATTCTGCCTTAGTGTTTGCAGACTTACGTGGAGCTTGTCTGTGGTTGCTCAAATGCTTCTTTAGGAATTTTCAGCCCAGGGTTTCTCTTCTTGCCTGTGAAACAAGAAAGAGGCAGAATTAAAGAAAGGCGCTTTTTTGTTGTTGTTTTGTTTTGTTTTAATTTGCAAAACACGGCTTGTCTATATTTGTTGACCTTATTTAACATAAATGCCTGGCCAGACTGGTGGTGCAGACTCAGGGCACAGAGTTCAAAACATAAAGTGCCTTTGTTCAGCAACGCTTCATTTAGACCTGCAAGGTCTGGCTGCCAACTTGGTACAGAAAACAGGCAAGAGCTCTGGCAAAGGCAGGCCATGTGAAAATGCAAAGTGAAAGGTATTTCTCCGTCAGCCCTACCCGCATAGGATCCCTTAAAACGTTTCTTAGACTTTAAACCATTCCAGATACATAACTTTGAACCTTGACAGGATTAAAAACCTTTTTAAAATTGAATCTGAAAGTCCAGAACCAGATTCTGATTCTGTTTAAGTGGATGTTTCACCTCTTGGTCATTAAAGTTGTGCAAACCCAGCAAAAATAAAGCAGAATTCAGTTTGCAGGCTTCAAAACCATTTGTTTCTGTTCACACTGACCAGCCAAGCTTTTCTGAGCTGGATGAAGCTCAAGCTCTGAAGCAGTTCGAATGCAGGCTCTCCTGTAAAGGGGGTCCAAGCCAGCAGACACAAGAGCCAAGCAGACTAGAGAAATACAAGAACCTTTTTATGACTAAACATATACAGCCACATTTCAGCATGGGGTTTTGAATTCATGGATAAAATAACCTGAAAACATAAGTCATGTCACCAAAACCCCACAGTAAACATCTGGCTGTTTGGCTGTGTAATAAAACCCTTCATCCCCCAAAATGGCACAAGCATCTAATTTAGGCGTTAAACATTTTTAACCTAACAATTTATATCAATTACCATCTTTCTTTTAAGCGTGAGTTTTACTCTCCATTCCCAACAATCTCCTTCGAACTTTATCGATACATGTTTGAGTTTGTTTTTCTTCTTGACACAAACTCATGTCAATAGATGTCTGTGCATCCCAGTGCCGGAGGGGTGCTAGATCAAAGTGCAGGCACCCAGAACTGAAAATGACCTTTTTGAAGCAATTAGTCAATTCAGGTTGCCAATCTTTTTCTTTTTCTTTTTTTTTTTTGTGTTAATCTTTTTTTTTTCCTTGTCTGCTCCAAAAGACAGGCTCGCACTTGCTCCTTTTGGCAAAGAGTCATTCCAGGATGGGACAGCCTGCAACAACCCGGCTGACACCTCGTGGGAAAAGCATTTATTGGAAACCACTTTGCACACTTGCTGTCATTATTAGAAATCTACAGAGCTGCAAATTTACAAAAGGGGGAAGAAAAATAAAAGCCAATTCTCTGCTCCAAGGAGCTTCCACTCTGGCACAGAAAAGGCAAAATAAAAGAAGCAAGGTCACTCAGAAGCATGAAGAATAGCTCTCAGTTTTCCCAAGAGGTAATAGCTGGTCTGTAAGGAAGTAAAAATCATTGTAAAAACAAGCAGAGGAACTTCTACGGTTAGCAGAGCTGTTCCTTGACCCTTTTCCTTCTAGTTTCCTTAGTTGTACTACAGAGGGCTCTAGAAGGCACAACTGAGAAGCAAGCCCTGCTGTGCAAGATGCTCAATAGAAATACCATTTCTTGCCCAAGCTGCACCAAGTGCACATCAGATCCAACCGGATGCTAAATGGGTAACGGTGTTCTTGATGTTGTCACATTTTAGCTAAAAAAGGACTCTAAAAAATACAGAGCTTGCAGTGCAGGCAAACAAAAACCCTGTTTCTCTGGCAGTTTCGAAGTCTGTCATCCCAGTGACCTCTCCGCCTCCAAAACCCTGCCTGCATCCTCTCGCAGTTCAAGCAAACAAGACAACAGTATCTTCATCCTTATTTTGCACGTGGGAATCAAGACACAGAAATTTGCCCACTCGCCCACGGAGGCAGGAACTGCCTCTTTAGCTCTAGAGCTGAACTCTTCCTATTCACACTCACCAGCCATCTCTTGGCATACTTCTCTACACATCGACCACCCGTCCACACTGCTGCAATCACATTCGCACAACAACCAAAATCAAAAGAGAAATAAGCACAATTTTGCTCTATTCTTTCCTTTTTTCTTTTTTTCCCTTCATGGATGAGCTTGCACAATCCCATGTGCTGTACCTGAACCTCAGGGACCTGCTCTCAGGTTGCTCTGGGAGTGTGAAAACGAACCTACTAGAAATTAACCGAATTTGAACGTGAACCAGAGCAGGTTGTACAGCATTTAATCTTATCGTGGTTCACAACTGGTGTCAGCAGAAGAACTAGGTAGCAAAACGCCAAACCCAAATAAATATTAAAAGCCTTCCGCCTTTTGGTGAAATAAAATCTGCACTTTGGGGAGTTTATTTTCCTTGTCTCTTCTTCACAGAATACAATATTTTGAAACTTTGCCATTTTTTTGAAGCACAATCTGTTCGCGGATTCGAGTTGCCAAGACACAGACACAGTTTAATGTTCTTTGGGGTTTTCTTTTCAAGAAAGAAGAAAGCAACAACAGTAGCACGAATAAAACACGGATTTCACAATGGCACCAGGAGAAGGGATCGCA
>NW_010549142.1:0-325 GCF_000687285.1 Phaethon lepturus | reverse complement strand
CGGGGACCCCGCCACGGCCAGGCCTCGCACCTGCAGCACCAACGGCTCCGGCGGGATCTGCTCATGGCGCGGAGGGGAAAGCGGTTACCTCCGCACCGCGGCTCACCGCATGGTTATTTAATGAAAGCCTCGGACTGCGATCAGGCAATTTCATGCCTCTCAACTGGATCAGGCAAAGTTTCTGAGCTCCTTTTGTTACGACACGCAAAATGCTTGTCTCGCCAAGCCTTCTGGGGCCAGCGTCTGCAAGAGTCTCGCAGGAAGCATTAGCAACCCTGAACATGACACTGCCTTAAAACCAGAAGCACGGCGCTGCGGTCGGCAC
>NW_010549141.1:0-5721 GCF_000687285.1 Phaethon lepturus | reverse complement strand
GCTCCAGGTGCCAGGGCAGGGATTCCTTTGTAGCCTCTGGAGGAGACCATGGCGAAGCAGGTAGACCCTCTGCTGCCCGTGGGAGACTCCACAAGGGAGTAGGTGGATATGTCATGAAGGAACTGCAGTCCATGGAGATGACTCACATTGGAACAGGGGAAAAGTATGAGGAGGAAGGAGAGGCAGAGAGGAACTATCACGGACTGACCACAAGCCCACATTCCCCATCCCCCTGCGCTCAGGAGGTAGAGTCGTCTGGGATGAAGTAGTGAAGTTGAGCCTGGAGAAAGGGAGGAAGAAGAAGGTAGTGTTTTAATTTGTCTTTGTTTCTTACCACCTAAATCTGTTTTAGTTGTCAATAAATTAAAATATCTTTCCCCAAGTCGATCTGTTTTGCCCATGGACATAACTGGCAAGTGATCTCTTTATCTTGGCCTATGGACTTTTCCATCTTTTTTCCTCCCCCCTGTCCTGTTGGGGTGGGGGATTGCAAGAGCAGATGAGTGGGCATCTGGCAGCCAGCCAAGGACAAGGACAACCTAAAACAATCATTTACAACAGAAATTAGTAAAGGTGGAGAATCAGCACTAAGCAAAAAATCTATTCAATTTTTAAATTAATCTACCTTTTCAGAAATAACGTGACTTGAAAAACAAAGGTTTATTATCTAGCTGACTAATAAACATAGATTTCTGGATAATGAACTAGTAATGGTAATGGATTAAAACATTTGGAATTGTATTAGATCATAGGATGGCTTTTGAGGCTAAAGTATTGAATAAGGTTGTCTTGAAAAAAAATCTACTAACATTGGTTTTCTAACACAAATGCAAACATTCTAAACAGTGTTAACACAAGATGGGTAGGGAACAATACAAGACAAAACTAGCACTCTTACAATGGAAGTGACTTAACAGTCACTCACTACTCTTAACAGTCACTTAATATTCACTTTAACAGTCTGTAGATGTGACCAGTCATATTGACTAATACGACCTACATATTAGGAGCATAGGCATAGCAGTGTATTTCTAATTGCCCTTGATTGGTACTTGTTGAATGTCCTGGTTTCAGCTGGGATAGAGTTAATTTTCTTCCTAGTAGCTGGTATAGTGCTGTGTTTTGGATTTAGTAGAAGAATGCTGATAACACACTGATGTTTTAGTTGTTGCTAAGTAGTGCTTACATTACTCAAGGACTTTTTGGCTTCTCATGCCCTGCCAGCAAGAGGCTGGGAGGGGGGCATGGCCAGGACAGCTGACCCAAACTGGCCGAAGGGATATTCCATACCATACAATGTCATGCTCAGTATATAAACTGGAGGCAGTTGGCCAGGGGCACCACAGCTCAGGAACTGGCTGGTCAACAGGTGATGAGCAACTGTATTGTGCATCACTTATTTTGTATAATCTATTACTATTATTATTATTGTTATATTTTCCCCTGCTGTCTTAGTAAACTGTCTTTATCTGAACCCACAAGTTTTACCTTTTTTTTCACTTCTTCTCGCCATCCCACTGAGGGGCAGGGACAGGGAAGAGTGAGCAAGTGGCTGTGTGGTGCTTAGCTGCCAGGTGGGGTTAAACCATGACATTGAAGAAACCTAATGTTCTACAAAAATATCAGCAGTCCAGGTCCACAATGCAAAAACCCAAGAATCTGAGAACAACAATTCAAATTATTCACTCCACAATGAATGTTATAGACCTCTCTGGTATTAAACATAGTGGAATCTCAGATGACGAATGTGAATCTGGATATTACAAACACTGTGGGGCATGTTAGGGAGCACAGTACAGAGTACAGAGTAGTAAGTCTCAAAGTAATTAGAGAGCTAACATTTGCCATTTACCAGCAGCTTGGCACCTGTCTTGCTGGATGCAGCCTGGCTCCTGCAGAGTCATGTCAATGTTCATGACTCATGCTCCCTAGTGTTTGTTTCCAAGAGTCTCTCTTTGCTGGGGCACACCACAGCAAGGCATCCAGCTCAACAGAAATCAACTCAACACCACTGCCCAAAATGTACTCTCTGAGGTGAGAGCCCTAGAAAATGTAGGGCAAAGACAAGCTGCCTGGAGATAGCTGAGGGCCAGGTACATCATCACGTCTAAGTGCAGCTGGAAAGTGGCAGCACTGCTCTGCTTGTCCTTAAAAGAGAAGCGTATTCACTCACCAACATGCCTGAGCTAATAAATCCTGCAGGACTAGAGATGTTTCAGAGTAAAGGCTGACTGCAAGTCATTGTGGATAAACCATCCAGATATGAGTGAAAGCTCTTTAGGAGCTTTAAAGTGCTGTGACTTTAATTTCTTTTTATTTAAACATGAATCTTATCATCATGTTAATGAATGCACACTGACTCTCTCCAAAGTGCTCTGTAGCACATTTCTCTATCTTAGTAGTAAATACTGTCTCAGAGACACTCCAGATAATGCTGGAGGTAGACAGCTTGAGACAACAAATGCTGTGTGAAACTCAGACACAGAGTGAGGCAGACACAATGCTTGAGCAAGGAGGAATGAAAATGTAGGTGGGAATGAAATAAAAGGTGGGAAGAAAGTAAAATGAAAAAGAAGAAGTAAAATGTATCATGTCAAGTTTATGAAATGCATATATTTGAATAAAAAGAGTCTTCTTTCTCTGAATCAAAGGCTAAGACTAAGCAGCTGATTCTTAGCTACTTTTCTCCCCCAGACAAACTATTTTTGCAGTGGTTATCTATGTGTTTAGATCTGGTTGCCCTGCTTAATTTACAAAACAATAAGGCTTTGATACTGTGTATTCAAACATCAATGAAGGGTTTTATTTCATGTGAATACCAGACTGTATGACATTAAAAAAAGCAGATGGAGAGCTTGCAAGTGTTTTTAATAGGAGGTATGGATTTAATGATCCATTGAGATTCATGGGCCTTGGAAACTTTCTATGTTTCTCATAAATCTAAATAGCTAACAATATGGATAGAGCTGTAGCTCATCTAAATCATTAGAGATCTATGGCTGCAAACTGTATATTTAGACATATGTAGTGGACAAAAGTTTTAAAGGCTTCATTTTCCTTAGCACCAGTAAATAACATACTGTAGACTGAAGACACGGTTAATTGTACTGATAGTACAGAGCTCAAGAACCTGAATATACTATATTGTTTTCTCCTTTTCAACACATTTGAAACTCAACCTTGTCTTTGGGCTGTTGAGAGTAAATTCATTTAGAAAAGTAATAGAGTTTAAAAATAACTTAGACATAAATCTACACATGGTTGACAAAATAACTCCTCATTCTGACGAACAATATTTCTGTAGTTTATAAATAAATCAATTCAGCTTCTTAACATTCTCTGACTGAAGTAGCTCAGGAGCAACTCCAGAATTTGACATTTTGATTTTAAGTTAAAGTGCAGAAAAACAGAACATGGTTGAAGGTCACTGACAATTCATCTAAGAGATTAAACATTATAAACTGTCTAGCAATATTTTGGATATTTATTTACTTATGAAAAGGAAACATACATCTTATAATAAGGTTTTAAAATATTTTCTGAACAACTAAAAGTTATAAGGGATTTCAGCATTTGATACACTATAAGCTAAACTAACCAGATGGATTATAGGTACACCTATAATAATTACTATCACCATTTTTAGAAATAGATAAGTTAAATGTCAATTTTTGTACTAACTTTTGTTGTTGTTGTTCAATCAGTAATTGGTCAATTTTCCTTGCGCAGAGGTTGTCTAAATTTTTAATAGCATGTAACTTTCTTCTTCAAGAATAATATTTAATTTTTTTTTAAACAATACAGAAAATAATAGTTTATATGATACAATTACGGTGATTAAAATCACAAAGTATTACAGAACACGTAAAGAGCTTCAGGTTAAGGTTTTCTATTTCTGTATGTGCAAATGTGTAGGATGGCTTTCAGAATTACCATATTCTTATATGATATCCTAAAACTGTATAATCTGGGTTTCTCTGATAAGATCAGGCATTGTCACACAGAGAATAAGTGAAGATCAACAGATGTCCCTTCTGACACATCATTAAAAGAGAGTGGAATTCCTCTATAGGACCAAAGTGATCCTGTCAGAAATCTCCTGAAGAACCTTAATGTGACCCATTTCTTATTCTAAAGGAATGGCTTGAGCTTGCAGCATTTTGGGAGACTCTGCAGCATCAGAATGAACATTCTGAAAAGAGACAAAAAATAGAATAACTCAACTTTGTTTATAAATACTAAATTCAACTGAATATCTCAAGATCCATGGGATTTATGATTGACACTTGGGATATCTGCAAATTTGTCAGGTTTTAATGCCAGGCTAGCAACACAGACTTCTTTTTAACAAGTCCCATTGCAATACAGCAAATAAAAATAATGATAGTTGGCAATCTTAGATCTAGAACCAAAATAGATATCACACAATTTTAATGAATAATAAAAGCAAAGAAAATAACTAAACCCTACAGAACCATGCTTTCTGTTATCTCAGGAATCTGTAAACAGGAAGAAGATAGATCTCTTCCTTAATTTTAATAATCTGAAAGTCTGCTGACTACACTTAATACTGCAAAAGGCAAATTCAGATTAAAAATTATCCCAGCTAGCATGAGCACTTATTTTAAAATAGGATAACCTTGTATTCTTGTGTAATACCACAGAAGTAACCTGGTCAACCAGCTTCAACTGAAATCAGGTACCTGATCTAGCCCTAATCTAATCTACCAGTCTAATCTAGTCCTAAATGCCCTGAAATAAAGTCCTCTGAAACCATAACAAACAGGCTTATCTACGGTAAATATAGTCTCAATGCACTTGTGGTCTCCTAGGACACATAAAGAGAAAGAGGGTCTCACATCATATTAGATTTTTGTAGCAGACTGCGCAAACTCAAATAATGTTCAAGAATAAGGAATTAAAATTAAAAGTGTATACCACCTTTCTATAAATTTTACTGCAATAATCATCCTGGTGGCAAAGCTGAAAGAGGAAGTGGAGAGACTGAGGAGGATTAGGGGGTAGAGAGAGAGAGAGAGAATGGTGGAGCCGCACCCGGCCATCCCTGAAGCAAGGGCAGCTGGTGGAGGCTCCACAAGCAACAGGGGATCCCCTGCCCTCTTGCTGCTGGGTAGAAGGAGGGGACCTAAGAGATAAGGGGAAATGGAAGCAGGTCCCTGCTTAGAGAGGCTGGCAAATCCCCTCCCGGCCTCCCTCACTGTCCCAGCTGCCCTTACATACCAGGTGTGGGGCTCTGGAATGTGAGGGACAGGAACATGAGGACCCTGATGAAGGTCCATCCAAGGGGGTGCCTACGGAGAGTCAGCCAGCCCCACAGCGCGGGCCAGCAAGTGGAAGCTCCCCAAGCAGCAGAGGATCCCCTGTCCTCTTGCTGCCGGGCAGAAGGAGAGGATCTAAGAGATGAGGGGAAATGGAAGCAGGTCCCTCCTCGGAGAGGTCGGCGAATTCCCTCCCAGCCTCCGTCACCGTCCCAGCTGCCCTTACACAACAGGTATGGGGCTCTGGAACTTAAGGGACAGGAACATGAGGACCCTGACGAAGGTCCGTCCAAGGGGGTGCCTATGGTGAGTCAACCAGCCCCACGCATCAAGATGTCCTCTGTTAAGAAAAAAAGGAGGGTAATTGTCATAGGCAACTCCCTTCTGAGGGGTACAGAGGGCCCAACATGCCCACCAGACCCAACTCACAGGGAAGTCTGCT
>NW_010549140.1:406-652 GCF_000687285.1 Phaethon lepturus | reverse complement strand
TCAGCCAAAAAAGGGGAGGAAATGGAGAACAGCGGAATGATTAATTCTACCTGCTTTTCCCATGAGTGATCACCTGCTTTCAGGGTCATGAATAGCAGGTAGCTCTCCCCGTCTCCAGCTCTGAGAGGCTCATTTGTTTGGTGACAGCTGAGTGACAAGACCTGAAATCCGAGCCCTCAACTTTGCCTGATGTGTGGATAAAACCCTGGATGTTCCCTCAAACATTTCAGGAAATGAAAGTTGTAA
>NW_010549140.1:0-256 GCF_000687285.1 Phaethon lepturus | reverse complement strand
AGGGAGAGCAGGCTGAGAAAGCTGTAACTGGCAGGCTTTTCTTCAGCACTTATTGGAAATGTCTGTCCAAAGCAGGGATTTAGAAAGGTCACCTCTACCGTAAGCTCCTCTTCCTCCGGCGGAGTCAGCCCGCTTCTCGCCAGCCTACCTCCATGCTGGGGGCAGCCCGGGGGGGATGGTTTACAGATTCCCCGAGCAGGAAATTCAGTGTATAAAAACAAATGCCCCAGAAAAGAAAGCCAGCCCCCCTCCTCTA
>NW_010549139.1:0-1049 GCF_000687285.1 Phaethon lepturus | reverse complement strand
GACGCCTGGGTCCCCCCGCCCGCCGGCCCCACGAGCGCCTGAGGGGCCTATAGAGCCCCTATAGAGCCCCTATGGGAGGGTGGTATATAGGGTCCTTATAGAGCCCCTATAGCTCAACCCCCACGGAGTCAGAACCGCCCCCGACCCAGCTGTTGGCCCCGCTATAGACCCCCAGTAAGCCCTACGTGACCCCGATACTGTCTATAGGGGCTCTATAGAGCCCTACACACTCCCCCAGGGCCCCTATAGATGCCTAGGGTGGCCCACTAGCCCTCTAAAGATCCCCCATAGTCCCTCCAAAACTTTCTGTGGGACCCTATAGACCACCTAGTAACCTATAGGCCACCTAAAGTAACACCCTATTGAGTTCCTCCAAGATGCCCCTATACATCTATACATCCCTTACAGACATCTATAGATCCCTTACATGCTCCTATACATGCTTACAATCTTTTGTGGGCTCTCACAAAGCCCATACAGACTCCTATAGATTCTCTATAGACCTTTACAAATCCATACAGCTCCCCCATATGTCCTGTGGGCCCTCCCTACTATCCCCTATGGGCCCCCTATAGCATCCTGTAGATCACCTGCGGCCCTGTAAGCTCCCATATGGGCTCCTATAAACTCCTTCTGAGTTCTTATAGATCTATATAACCCCTCTAAGAGCTCCGACAGGCTCCTATAGATCCCCTACAGGCTCCTGTAAACCCCTATAAACCCTATTATGGCTTCCTATAGGTGTCTATACTCCCTTGGAGCTCCTATAGTCCCTATAAATCCTCCTAAAAGCTCCTATAAGCCCCTCTACGGGCTCCCTTAAGCCCGTATAACCTCCCCAATAGGCTCCTATAGACCCTATAAGGGCTCCTATAGACCCTATAAGGGCTCCTATAGGCTCCTATAGGTCCCTATAGATTTGCTGGGCTGGTCCCGCAGGGTCTCTGCTGCCCCCTAACGGTGGAGAAGGGAACCAAGTACCCAGGACGGGTCCCAGGGGGTTTTGGGGGGTCCCAAGGGGTTTTGGGGGACCCTACGGTCTGGGGGGG
>NW_010549138.1:803-3121 GCF_000687285.1 Phaethon lepturus | reverse complement strand
TTGCCCTGCCTGGCTCTGCGGGGCGGGCGCTAACGCGAGGCGGAAAACGCCAGCGCCCCAGCACAGGGCGTGCGGCTGGGACGGCGCCGGGAACAACGCTGAGAGAGCTGAAGGGTAACCCCTGGATACAGCGTGCATCACAAATGCACATTTTTTGGAAGGCTTTGGGCGGGAGGAGCATAAAACCTGACCCAGTTCCCCTGCTGCCATCTCGGAGACCCCAGCAGACCCCCACCACCCCAAAGCTCTCAGCTGGCTGCTCAGCGTTGGGTTCGGGCATCCCAGTCCCACTCGCTGGCATTAGGCACACCCCCCGAGGCTGCCCCTTGCCCGCAGCAGCAGGCGGGGTGGGCCGCGACGCTGGGAGATGCATGAACTGAACTGTTGGGGAAGCTGCTATTTGCTGGGAAGGGAAGCCAAGGGAGAAAGCTGCACGCCTGCTCCCGGGGCACAGCAGCGAAATTCCTAGGTCTGCTTCTGTGCGAGGACTAACCCAGCAGAAGGGCTGGTTTCGTGCTCTTCCTCCCAGGCTCTGCAGCCCTCTCGAAGTCAACGCACCTGGTTATAGTCTGGGTGGGTCCTGTCCCTTCCCTCTCTGCTGGCCTGAGTTTCTTGCCAGCGGTGAAACCCTGCTCTCCTTCGCCGGAGCCAGCACTGGGTTCCCTGCTGCTCCAGCAGCTCCGGCTCGCTCCTTCTGACGTTATTTTTACACTTCTCTTAAAATACAACACTAAGAGAGGCTTCTTGACTATATTAACATTAGGAATCTAATCAGCAATCAGACAGCTCATAATTTTCTGATTAGCTCTGATTATACTCAATCTTTAGGAAGGGGGGGGGGAAAGAGGAATGAGAAAGAAAAAAGAGAAGGAAAAATATAAAAATATTCTCTGCTCAGTTTTCCCACCCTGATTCCCTTGACGAGGCACAGAGCCATGGCAGCAGCAGCTCTGCTGTCCCTGGCTCAGCAGGACAGTGCCACGGTGACCAGCTAAGCCAGGGTTGCTCAGTAACCTGGTGCCATCGTGCTGCTCATCTTCATCCTTCCGGGCTTGGCCGGGATGTTGTCCCCGAAAGGGGCTGCTCAGGGAATGGAGAAGACATCAAGGGTGCCAGAGCCACTGACAAACCCGGAGGAGTGTTGCAAGCTCTGTTCCTGGGCCTAACATCTCAGATAATACGCTAAAACTCAGGGTAGAAGAATGCCGTGGGGAAAGGAGATGATGTGCGTGTACCCAGCTGGCTTCAGCCTGGAAGGAGGGGCTTCTCCAGGCAACGAGGAGGAGGAGGTTGAAGAACGCTGCGAGATGAGGCCATAGCCACACACCGGCTTGGCAGGGGACAGCAAGTGCTTCGTGGCAGCCCAGAGGGAAAGATCCCGAGGATTCTGGATCTGAGGATTGCCAGAAGCTGGGAGGCAAACGAGCAAACAGCCTGAAGATCCTGCAGCAGGAGCAGAGGATGCCCGCCGGCAGGCAGATTGACCTGCTCCGGGATACCACCTCGGAGCAGGCTGCTCCTCCGAGCATCTCCAGCCTCCGACAACAGCAGCACGGAGGAGCGGGGGGAATTTGAGAGGCGTCGGGTCCCCCATCACCTGGCCGGGGTGCCTGGGACACGGCTGGGCAGGCAGCAGGGGCTGGTGGGGAGCGTGGGGAAGACTCAGGCGTGTCCTGCGTCCTCCCTGGCCTGTCCCTGCCAAGGGACCTCGCAGGGGCTGGGCTTTTGCAAAGGAGGAGAAGGGGAAGCACCGGTACTGAGCCTCACAGCTGCAGCTGGGAAGAAGGGAACTGAGGAACAAGCCAGAGGAGAAGACGACATAAAGAAACCCCTCTATCAGAGTTATCAGTCGCGTGTCCTCTGCCTAAGAGATTCGCTCCTGACTGCAGCAAGCGATCAGCTGATGCTGTCAAGCATGAGATTTAATTATTTGTATCACGACCATGGCCTGCATAACTACAAATTATATTAATGGTCATAAAATTGTCCAGCTGGCTCTTCAAACCTGCCGCCGCACCGACCCACTGCCTTGCAGGAGCCACTCACACCACGGCACAACCGGTGGCAAATCCCATCCACTGAGAATTGCAGCAGAGAGATGCCGTCTGGAAGGGCCATCCCACGTCCACCCAGGGTCGCTGAGCACGGAGCGTGTGCCCTTCACGTCTTGAAGACAGCCTCGATAACGAGAGGTGCTCCGCCAAAGCAAACGGCCACGCATTTGCTTCGGCTTAGATGAACCGCCATGGAGCCACACGCCTACTTGCAGGCTGGGCAGCTGCTTTGCTGGGGAAGAGAGGGCAGCTCCGGCTCCCTCC
>NW_010549138.1:420-772 GCF_000687285.1 Phaethon lepturus | reverse complement strand
TGCCCCCTCCGGCTGCCTCCACGCCGCTCAACTTCGCTCCAGGCTGTTGCTCAGACCCGCTGGCAGAGCTGCCCCGTGCAAGCACTGCTCCTCACCCTGGTCAAACCAAACCGAGTTAGCAAAGTTCTATGATAAGGTGGTTTGTATCAGCTATGGACCTGCGAGAAGCTAGAACAGAACAGAAACTGGAAAAGAACAGAATAGAAGAGTTCTGGTGGAAGGGACCCACAACAATAGTCTAGTCCAACTGCAAGACTAAGTGGACGCCAGCCCAGTTTGAACCCAAACTGAAAGCCCAGGCTGAATTCAACTGAAAAGCAAACGGCCCAGGCCGGGGCAGAGCAGCCACGAC
>NW_010549138.1:0-368 GCF_000687285.1 Phaethon lepturus | reverse complement strand
AAAAGCAAACGGCCCAGGCCAGGGCAGAGCAGCCACGACACCGTGCCCCCAGCAGCCGGATGCCACTTCTCCTGTAGACCTCCTTGGCTGAGGTCCCCAGTCACTTTTACACTGACTTAAAGGAAAACGCCTTGAAGTCCCTGCTTGAACTAAACCACGGTGAAGGAAAAGGCACGAACGGCCCAGGGCTTGGCTCTCCCAACCCTCTTCACTGCAGCATCCCAAGCGGGCAGCAGGGTCGTCCCATCTCCTTCCAGCCCGGCAAGGCTGCATTTGTCGGTGAGACAAACGGGGGGAGGTTGTGCTGGCACTGCAGGTAACAGTGGAGGGGATCAATCCCTTTCATGTCCTGGGGCTCCAGCCCCGCC
>NW_010549137.1:218-867 GCF_000687285.1 Phaethon lepturus | reverse complement strand
CGTGTGCCCATGGCGGCCGTGCCTCCTCTGTCCCCCCGTGGCTGACTCTGTATGGCCCCAGGGCGCTGGGCAGAGCAGGAGGAGCAGAAGGGGCTCGATCCTGCCCAGCGGAGGGGAGGCAAGCACTGGGTGCTGCGCTCAGAGTCTGGCCCCCTCCTTCGTCCTGGGGTGGTCCCCCCTGTGCTGCCGCTGGCTGGGGGACCAGGCGTCTCAGGGCCACCAAGGCGGCCAAGATCCTGAAGCCATGGAGCACTTCAGCACCGCAAGCTTCACCCCCAGCTCTTGGGGATGGCAGACCCCGAGGCCATGTTGAAGGGTGCTAGGCAGGGTCAGCGGCACCGGGCACTGCTCTGCACGTCCCCGTCCCCTTGCCTTCCTGTAGCACCCGCTGTACCCCACGCCACCTGCACCGCAGGGATGCCCTCCCCGCCATGGGGAAGGCAGGCAGCCACCTCCACCCAGCCCTTCACCGGGATGTCCCCCAGGACACATCCAACCGCGCGCCCCTGGCCCTCCCTGCGAGTTCCCCGGCTGCCGGCACGTCTCGCCTGCTATTCTTAGCTCTCCGGTGCTGCGCTCTCCCGGCAATGGCACCGTATATTACTATTATTGCTGGCTGCCAACGTCTTGAAGCAGGCAGCCAGGATCG
>NW_010549137.1:0-201 GCF_000687285.1 Phaethon lepturus | reverse complement strand
CCAGGATCGTGGTGGGGCTTCCACACCCCTGGTGACCCGTCATTCGGTCCCTGCCGGGCTCTGGTCTTCAACAGGCTATTTCAGGAAATCCACTTTGATGGGCAGAAGGAGCACAAGTCACACGTTCAGCTCCTGAGCCAGATCCAGGCTCCTCATGTCACCGCTCGGATCCAGATTTTAGCTTTGCCCATGATGGCAGTA
>NW_010549136.1:0-10327 GCF_000687285.1 Phaethon lepturus | reverse complement strand
CGGCCTCCAGCCGAGCGGGAGCATCTGCAACTGCAACAGCGAGGTCCGGGCGAGACCGTCACCTGCAGCAAAAAGCTCAGCACTTTTTCGGCACCACCAGAGCTCTGACGGTGTTCACACACGCTGGCCAGAGAAACCACAACCAGCCTCGGGCAGTACTGCATTCCAAACACAAAAACCCTCCGGAAACCGAGATCTCCCTCTTTCCCACATCTCGCAAGTCTTGCTAGTCCAGGCAGCGAGACAAAAATGCCTGGCTGAGGGAAAAGGTGAGGGAAGAGGGATGCACTAGGTCATGAAGTCCGTTCCCCCCATCCGGCACGACTCTGCTCTGCCTTACATTTCCATTGCTGCAAGGACCTGTACACAGCGGGGCCCCGACCGCGTCTCCGGCTCCGCCGGTTCCAGGAGATGTCCATGGCTCGCTACTGCACCTCCACCCGCCCCACGCAGCTGGCACAGGAACTGTGTCCACGGACTGGAGTCGTGGCTCTGGAGAACAGCCTCCACCCCCCTTGGGAGGCGGATGGGGCGGTTTAGGCACCGAGCCCGGAGGAACCGCCGAGCGCTGCAGCGTGTCAAACCGCCGATAAAACTTGCACTGGCTTCGCTCTTGTTGTAGATGCCTTTGCCTTCAGCTATTTCATACTCCACAGGTTGCTTGCAAAATTCCTGCACGGCGGCAGCTGGACTTACTGTTCAACTATGCTGTTAAAGCATGCAACCAGATGTGTAAAATATTCCCCGTTAGCACAAATACGTATTTCTGCACATACTTGGTTTTTTTGCACCAGGTATGGCAACTGTAGGATGCAATCCTGACGGGACAAAGGCCGTTGATGGTCAGCAAGAGCTTGACAGAAAGACAGCGATTAGGACCGATGGGTAAAATATATAATGCAATATGTAAAACAATTTTGGCTGACTCAGTTGAGACTGTCCTACACCCTACAACATTAAGGCTTTGGCCAGTGTACGGTGTGGAACTGCAATCTCCTGAAATCTTGTTAGCTCCGCTAACTAACTGCAGTTTGCCTCCCCTTACTTCTAATTTTAGATTTAAACTCTCTACAGCAGAGCACATGCAGGGTGAAAACAAATCTTAAACATTATGCTTTGCTGAAATGTACGGCATGTGTATTTTCTTTTGGAAGAGGCAGGGCGGATTATTTTACTTAGAAAATGAAGTTCTCAGGATGTTAGTATTTCAGGGCAACCTCTGCTTTTGCAGTTCAGAGGAAAGGGTACGGCGAGCAAAGGCAGCGCCTGCATGTCGGTATTACAGGGTTCCTCAGCAAATCCTGCTGACACAGCTTCCTCTTCATCTTTGTCTCGTATCAAGTTAGTAGTCAATGTGTTATTTTAACAGCATGACAACAACTATACAGAATGTCAAATAGTTATCTTTTATCTGGAATTTTATTCCTGCCATATATTTCAATGGAAATATACAACTTAATGTTACGACATATTTCATACTGAAAGGGGTAATAAAAAAAAACTATAGACTGTGCATTTCTCCTAAAACATAAAGGAGGAGTACACTGAAAATCTCTACTGTTTACTACTCTCTGTCTTCCAAAATCTCCACACCAGCCTACTGTGCTTGAACTGTAAATACTGCTGGGAATATTTTCAAGGTTTGTGTTTTGGGTTTTTTTAGAAATAGAAATATAAAATATATCCTGAATCCAATATGTTCTGCCCAGCCTGAGTTTCAGTTGCAGGCTGACATAAAGGTGGAGGTGGAGGACAAACCCTTTTGACCACACTTCGACCCCAGCGCATGGGAACTTGGTGTCTCTCAACCTGAAGAAAGGTGCTTTCAAATCCCAGAGAAGGATCGGGAGATTTTCCATTAGCAGGTGCAAAACAGAGCCCTCCTATTATCTCCTGTACTACTTCCATATCAGGCCAGCGCTGGAGGTACACTGGAGGGCTTAGAAAACATTCAGGAGCTCCCTTTGGGGGTCTCTAAAAATGCATGTCTCCCCATATTTTTCAAGTCCAATGTTTTTAGCTACCTGCGAACTGTGAGTTCCTATGTATCTTCAGTAGGATACATTTTCCCTTCCAAGGAAACTGCAAACCAGGCAAGAAATACTCCCTGTCCTTTTCAATACACACGACAGCTGGCTAATTACCTAAATTATAGCTTTGTCAATATTACTTCATTCACTCAACCAACTCCTCTCCACTGTTAGCAAAAAAAGAGCTGAAAGACCCAAACTCTTCCAGATCTTTGGGTTTACTCAAGAAAGTCTTCCTCTTCAAGGGAGGCCTGATGGTCAGAGCAGCCACAGTCACCACGTCTACACAGAGCAGTCTCCAGGACTGCTCCAGGAGGGGCGTCTTTGCATGCAAGATCCTCATTTAAGTTGCTTTGGCTTGGCCGTCTCCTACGTGAATAAATATACACAAATATACCCGCTGGGAACATGAAGAGGCTAGCGAAGTTTTAGAAGATCGTAAGAACATGACCTACTGTCATGGTTTAGCCGCAGCTGGCAACTACGCCCCACGCAGCCGCTCGCCCACTCCCCCAGGGTGGGACGGGGAGAGAACTGGAAGAGTAAAAGTGAGGAAACTCATGGGTTGAGATAAAGACAGTTTAACAGGTAAAGCAAAAGCCACGCACACAAGCAAAGCAAAACAAGGAATCCATTCCCCGCTCCCCATGGCCAGGCAGCCCCATGCTCAGCCATCCCCAGGACAGCAGGGCTGCATCACACATAATGGTTTCTTGGGAAGACAGATGCCATCACCCCCAACGTCCCTCCACCCCTTCCTTCTTCTCTGTCCCAGCTTTATATACCGAGCATGATGCCATACGGCATGGAATATCCCTGTGGCCAGCCCGGGTCAGCTGTCCCGGACGTGCCCCCCTGCTCGCTGCCAGCCCAGCACGAGGAGCTGGACTGTCCTTGGCTGCTCAGCAACAACCCAAAACATCAGCGCGTTATCAGCGATTTCTCATCCCAAATCCCAAACACAGCCTCACACCAGCTTCTGTGAAGAAAATTAACTCTACCCTGGCTGCAACCAGGACACCTACCTTAGATGAAAGACTTCTGACACTAGAGGATGGTTTTACCTGAGAACCGTCAGGTTGTTGAGTTTTGCTCTCCAGCATTCATGCTGACTCTGCTTACTCTGTCCTTGCTGTGCACACCCGCCTTCTCTGAAAGACTGAGGGTACCACTGTCTACCAAATAAATGATCAAACTATGCCTTCTGATGTATGCCAAACCTCTACGTCCCCAGTAGTTTGGGTCTGCCCTCAACCAGGATCTGCCTGGCAGTGGTGGCTAATTTCAATTAACTCCCAGTGCCATAACTTTTCCCTGATCAGTGAGCACTTAAATCAGAATTACCAACTGTAGTTATTGATGAGATTAAAAAATGGAAAAGAAAAGTATCACTAGAGTTTTTAAAACGAAGACATTTCTCCAAGGCCAGCACCTGAGCAAGATGCTCCACTGTCAGCCCAGGACTCGGCAGAGGTGCCTGCAGGTCCTGCTCTTCCCCACTTCAGAGGAGGCTTCCAGAAACACGACTACACTCTTTGCTGCGTCTTGTCTTTTAGAACTGCACAAAAAACCTCCAGCCTGCTGGAGCTAACACACAGCCTGCCTGGTCATCCCAAAACATGGATGCAAGACAGCAGGGCATGCTCAAAGGTTTGCTGAGCCCTACTATATTCATCCCTGGGCAGGTATGACCTAACAGGTCTGACCTTTTCTGGGACAAGCATGAGTTTAGCATCTGTATTTTCTCAGCAAATACATGAAGTTTGCAGACATCAAAATAGAAACAAGGCGAAATAGCTGAATTCCCTAGTTTCGCTTTTTTGAGGTTGATCCTCCTTCCATTGCCTCCTCTCTTAGCCAGAAAGCCCAAGCCCCTAGACGCCCATCTGTCTTGAGCCGGATGACACCACCTGATGACACACGTCTGCTTAAAGCGGGCCTTTGCTCTCGGGACTCGCCCGGGATTACTGCTCCATCTTCCTTCTTGAAAAGCAGCCGGTGGGCTCCGGCCCGTGCGGTTTCGCTGGCGGAGGCAGAGACGAGCGGGTAGCTGCTCCAGCGAGCTCGTGCACAGCAGCACAGAAAGACCAACAGCCTTGTCAAGAGCCAAAGCTCCTTATCTTCTGAGGACCTGCTGGGCTGTTTCAGACCTCTGCCCTTGATGCACATGCCACGAACGCTGGAGCCCAGAGCACCAAATCCAGCAGCTTTTCCTCTCCCCTAAGAGAGGTTTCACGGCTTTAGCCCAGCAGCTGCATCACGGTGACTTTGGTTCACCACGAAATGGCCGCCCGAGAGGATACAAGTTGATGGTCAATGGCCCTCAGCCTCTGTGAAATCACCCTCTGTGAGGGCTGTCCTCTGCTGCAGAGGACAAGTGACCAGCTTGGTGCAGTGCTGGGGCTCCACAAGCCCAGGGCACCCCCAGAGGTCCTCCACCACCACCCCAACCACCCCGGCTCCTCCATGGGAGTTGCACCCTCCACCCCGGCAAGACCCGGCCAACTCCTCGGCTCTGCTAATGAAAGCAGCGCAGCAGCCCGAGGCAAAACACAAACACCTGGAAATGGGGAGATCCAACAATAAGCCGACAGCGATTTTGGAAGAACCCGAAAAATTGTTGAGCAGCGATTTATTCAAGAGATTCAGCAGTTCACCAACTTTGCAAAGCTTTGGAGACAGTAAAAATGTAACAAGTGAGTCTCCTGCATGAATAAAAAATTACATTTTACATAAATTAAATATATAATTTGATTAAACATGTTTATGTCTTTGCAGTGACATTTAGAATAGGAAGTATTCATTTTCTGTTTTGAAAGGAAAAAACTCTTTCAAATGTAATTTGAAGCTGTCAAACCAATCTTCTTTACAGATCTTTTAAATGTCACATACCTTCGAAAGGGGATGGCAGATTCCTTTTAAATATGCAATTGCAAACAGTCCAAGCAAAATCAAGAATTTATTAAAATATGCTACTGACATTTATACTGATTAAGTATAGCCCTTTCCTCACTCCCTTTCGATAGACTCCCCTACAAAAGATGTGTCACAACAGCTCCTATTAACGCCGTGCTCGCTGTAATTCCCCAACACACAACGAGCCCTTCCCAACCAGCAAAATCCAGCTGCAAGAGAAGAACCTGCCTCTTGCTTTGTACAGGGACTAATATGAATTTGTGGTTGCTTTACGTGAAGAATTGTACTTTTTGATGATTTCTTACCAGCATGCCTGAAATTTATAACCAAAAATATTAACTGCACTTACTTTAAATCAAGTGCAGCACTATACCTAATGGCTTTAAATGGAAGAGTGTATTAGTCATAAGCATAAAGAAAACCTACTGCAACTCATTTCAGACAACTTTACTTTAGCAACCTGCATGTATCCGTTTCTGGATTTTTTTTCTCCTTTCCCTTCTCAGGAACAGAGAAGAGGGACAGAGGAAAAGCCTCTCAGCTACCGGTGAATGGTCCAGCGCAGCAACAACGGCAGCTCCCGTTCTCAGTTGCTTCCCATTGACATACCAGACATTTTAGGGTCATTTTATTTTTTTAGAAGACAAAGAATTTCATTATTATTTCTCCTCCTCTGTCACCAGGCCAGTGAAGCGCATGGGCATAACTCTCATTAGCATTAATGGAAATCCCCACTGTAAATTCTCTCCCATGAAGCAACGTTAAGAGCAAGGCCATCCTGAGCAAGCATACTCAAATTGGAAAATAAAATATACCTCCCATTTCTCACTACCACCACAGGGAAAATGTAATGAAGTACAGGAGATTAAGCTACAATTCCTATATCAAATCTTCCTTGTACTCTATAATTACTCAACACAACTTATACAACAGTTACTCCTTGATGATGAGAATTTGTTGCACATTATTGAAAGGCTTTATCCTAATGCTCCCAACTTTCTGGTGCATAACAGAGCAAATTACAGCACGGCCATCGCAACATAAATCACGATCACTACCAACTCTGGCTTACTTAAAGCTTCCACTCAGTATTTAAAAATCAGAACATTACTAAAGGGACTCCTAGGACTGCAGAAAGCATGTCAGTGCCGGGCAACAGGGACACAACGCAGCCCGCTGGCAGCACTCTGTGCTGATCACACCGCAGAAGGCGTCCAAAGCAAACTTGCCCGAAAATAGCCAGGACCACAACCAGCATTTTCTTGGAGGTTTCATGCGTGACATTCATCGCCACACCGTAAATTAAATTAATGTAGTTAAGGACAGAGAGGAACTTTGCATCGGGCTTCAACGCCCAACCTCCCACTCCTGCCCATGACAATCCATGCTCTCCCCAAGGTGCCCCTCCATCTAATACCTGCCCATCCACCACGGAAAATACACACTGATGGGTTCCGCTTGCGAAGGGCAACAAAGCGACTGCCCCCAGTTCCCTACCCTTCCCTCCACCACCCACTGCAAAGGACATCCAAGATTTCTGGGGGTTCCCAAAGACCCCCTTTGGAACGATAAATATCAATACACAATCCCTCTGTGAACACCTACTCTCCACTTTATGAATCTGCCAATACCTTCTGCTGATACAACACTGATGTTCAGTGTCATAAACGTTGTTTAAATAAAACCAGTGAAAGTTTAATACCGTAGTTAAGCACATCACTTTTGATGGGTTTCTCAAGTATGCAAAATAAGCCACTCTTCCACCCCTCTGAGCTCCTCCTATCACTTCCCTAAATCACGTCTTCTGTACGACTCACAGGAGCTGGGCCACCAGAAGAGATCCTGCCGGACATCCGCCACACCGTTCACACCTGGATAAACTCAACACCGCACGTGGAAACTCCCTTCTTCATACAGCCTCTTGAACGACACAGCAAGCATCATCTTCCAAGGTGAGGGCACCCAGCAGCACAGCATCTTCTCTATGCTGTCCAAATCATTTTTCCAGCTCCCACAAAGACAATGAATCTTTCTGCTAGCGGAGCCAGTGTTATTCCCATTCCTTGCACCTGGCAAGTGCTCCTTGAGCAAGACCTCTTCTGCAGTGTGGGGATAGCAAGGAATTTGTGTTTTGCCTCTGCTTCTCTGCTTACCCAGTTGCTTTTAAGCATGGTAATACACAAATAAAGGAGCAACTAAACACCTGACATGTAAATGGGACTATATCAGCTTTGGTCGCTTCCATCCCCATCGATCTGTGGAGTTCAGTCCCACCAATCCCTTTGGTCTGCAGTGCTGGGGAGCACAAGAGTTAAGCTAATGTTTCTTAATGTTTAAATCAACTTCAGTCAGTCCACGGTACTTTCCAAGCCTCTGTAAGGTCTTCTTACAGGTTTTGTCCACAGAAACGAGTGGTCTGGACTTCAGGCAGGACTCCATTCCCTTTCTTTTCCAAAGAAAGAGTGAAGGAACCAACTACCAAATATTTTATATGCAGCATTTGCAAACAGGCCTCTCCCCTGAGGAGAATACCTTCAAACCCTTAAGGTTATACTCATGACGTGAAGCCTTGGGAGATGTCAGTGGGCTGCTTTCTGGTTGGGTTTTTTTTTCCCAGCCACTGCCAGCACCAGGACGTGCCACCTGGAAAAGGTAGGCAATCTGCCCAACGGGCTTCCCGAAAGCACAGCGAGCCTGATCCGTGTCCAAGCTACTCGGAAATACAATTTTGGACCACATCACCAGCTGGTGTAAATCAGCATCACTACAGCCGCGCAGCAGAGAGCGGAGCCCGGCCCCCGTCGCTGCTCCAAGGCGCAGGAGCATCCCTGATTTCCTCTGACAGAATCAGCGCACTCATCACCGACATTTTCCAGAGCCAGAGCAGGAGGCTTGCCTTTATTTCCACTCTACTGCACCCCGCTGACCCAGGACACGAGAGAAAAACACCAAGTGTGGAGTGACAAGATTTAATAGTCAAGCGGTAACGCACGCTTGGTGCTAAGAGCCTGCTTCTGCAAGACGGGTATTTAGTGACTCTGCTCCATCGCGTGAGCAACGCAGGCAGACGGACGCACCTCGGACCAGCCCGCAGAAGGGCCACGCCAGCCTCCCGTCCTCCACCACCACAGCAGAAGGCACACTAACTCCACTCAGGTTGCTTCGCAGTTAAGTTTGCACACACGAGCTTTCCAATGACGGCTGCGAAGTCCCCTCCGCAGCAGCCAGCGCTGCCCAAACCTGTCCTCACCTCCAAGCAGCCCCTTCACTTCTGGAGGGTTTCCCAGCCTGTGCCCAGCAGACCCACCTCCACCTGCCATAGTCCCACCGCGCTAAATGGCACCAGCAGCTCCCAACGTTAGATGTCCAGCAGAGACACCATTTCTCCCTCCCCGATCATGCTGTTTGCTTGATTTGTGGAAGCAGGAATAGGAGAAGCAGCCATGGAAGGAGTATTACATGAAGATAGTTATGGAAAAATTATAGAAACAAAACACAAGCCCCATACAGAGCGTGTGAGTACGTAAGCATTTCTCCTGCCGTAACATAATTAATGCAAAACACACTGGGATCATGTTCTTTTTCCAGTGCAACGCATGCATTATTTTTGTTGATCCGTCTGCTTGGGTTTTTGAAAGCCATCGCTTCCTGCATTCCACAACAGAAACTTTACACCCACAAAACCTGGTACCATTTCTTTTTATTCTTCCTGTCTTTATTCTATTTATTTATTCAGCTATCCAATGTGAAAGGCCATAAATCGCTCTGCTACTTAAGTCACAGGGGGAATTCCTTTAAACATAAGTAAAAACTCATAAATAACTTCCTGCAGTCAACAATGCATTCATTTTCTTCTCTGCTTTCAGACTAATCTTCCAGCTAACAAATCAAATCAAGTACCAAAACGTAATTATTCCATTGTGATAATCATCTCCTCATACTCAGAGCATACCTTGGCTTATTTCTTCTCAAATTAAAATTAGCAGAGAGGCTTGGGCTGGCGGGAGGGAGAGGAGGAAAGGTTATGAGGTAAACCCAAGGTATGACAAGGAAACTCTTCTCCTCGACCAAAGTCCCGCATCTTGAGCGGAAGGCGTGCTAGTGCTAGGCTGGTGGGAAAAAATGATGCCAAATCCAATTCAGAGTCACTTTGTATCAGTGGGATTCACGGTACAATTTTCAAGGCACTTCCAGGCGCTGCCAGCCTGCCTGCCGCGCGCAGGGACGGAGCTCGGTGGTCGTGCCCACCCGGGCACGGGCAAGGTCAATGCCCCGGAGAAACGAACCCACAGGCAGACTCGCTGCGTGACGCGGCCCCACGCCACCGGACTGCGAAGCGGCGGCCAGCGTCAACAGCGGGGCCAGAAGCATCAGGCTCAAAATAAACCAACAGAAATAAACCTGCCTCGGCTGCCAGCCTCCTGGGGAGCCAAATGCACAGGACCTGGGGGGGAAAAAACCCAACCCTGCAGTCACCAGCTTGCGTTCGGCGCTTCATACCGACAGCAAAGGGACGGCGTCGGCAGCGGAAAGGTGAGAGACTTGCCGCCGGCGCCCGAGGCCGGGCGCGGAATCGCAGCGGGCGAGTGGTACCCTGCCCGAGAGCATCCTCATCCTCCCCGGGGCGCAGCTGGGAAAGGTGGAAGCTGGCACAACCCGCACGGGGAGGCGATGCTGCCAGCCAGGGTCCGGGGAAACGGGGACGGAGGGCGGCTGGTAACCCTGTTCTACGTCAGACTTATTCTAAGGATTTCTATTTTACTGTTTTATTTTGTCACCTTCACACTAAACTCTCATCACAAGCTTTTACGTGCAAACACCTTCTGTGAGTCTTTGAAAGCGTGCAGATTCGTAACGCTGAAACAATGAACCAGGCACACGGGGACGTTAGCGTTTAAAACATTAGCCGTTTAGACGACAAGCGCTTGATTTCAGAGGCTACAGGTGCAAAAGCCGGGTGTGTCGAATGGAGCCCGCGCTCGCATGGCTCCGGCAGCGCCGTCCCTTGCCAGCCCTGCGCCTCAAACGCAGCCGCACCTCAAAAGCAAACACCGGGTTAGCTTGGATTCCTTCTTCATCTGACGTACGGGACTCTCTTTCTATTAGAGAGTTCAGGAAAGGACATCGGACCCCTTTGGAAGGTGGTTTGGTTTTGTTTTGTTTTGTTTTTAAATTAGCTGGGTTTGGGGAAGACGTGCGTCACAGGAGACTATGCTCTGGGCTGGTTAAACCCTTCAAATAAAAGGGGATTATACTGAAAACGCTGACGTAGCCTTCAATGTAGACCACCATCAATTCATTAAATTGCTGAGAACCCTCTCCCCTACACAACACGCATACACGCTACGCCTTGAGGAAAAGCCGTTCCCCAACGCCAGCGG
>NW_010549135.1:18151-24911 GCF_000687285.1 Phaethon lepturus | reverse complement strand
CAGGAGGAAGCACCCCAGCGCTGTCAAGAGCTCTCCCGTGATCTTCGGCGAACGTGCCTTGCGCTTGCGAAACCTGGGGGCACCTTTGCTGGAGGTGGCAGGCCTTCGCTTTGTCCGGGGGGGGAAAGGCAGAGAGACATGCCCTTTCCTCTTTCCAAGAAAATACGGAGGAGAGGGGAAAAACGAAGAATGAAAGGTCCTTCCGGCTGAGACAGGAGAGGGTTATGCTATGAGTACGTAAACTTGGCATTTGCAAACTGTAGCAGTACTGGTAGCAATATCTGATGCTAAAATTAGGTGTCTTTTGGCAAAAGCAACCAAAGAATGCTAATTAAAGAAAACGGCTTAATTCCATATGCGCTCATTTGAATTACTCAGGGACAAGTGCTCTGCTCTTTGCCAGACCGTTCTGCAGCTTTCAAGGACTTTTCAAGTGCTTTCCAGCCAGTCCCATCCCCGATGCCGTGGCTGTCCCAACGCCCGCTTCCTCCTGCAATGGTACATTAACCGTTTCACCACTTTCGCGTCTGCAACAACACGAGAGCGTTTTGCTGGCAGAGGGTTTTTGTTTGCACGCAGAGGGTCCAGCCAGGGCTGGAGCCGCCTGCTCCCTTCTTCAGCTGCACGCGAGGATGTATCTGGAGAGACAAGTGCAGGCTGTCGTGTGCTCCTCTGCCCTCAAGCCTGCTGTATTCTTTTAATTCCTCAAACGCCCTCCCGGCAGCTCTTGCGTGCAGCAGAGCTTTCCAAATTATTCTTTGAAATCAACGCAAGGTCAGGCTCTTCAACCAGGACAAATCCAGACGTGGCGACCTTTCTTTCTGGCAGGATGCTGGAGCCATCCTGACAACGCGGGAAGCACCAGAGGATGCGATATGGAGAAAAGAGAAAGCCCTGCAGGGGCAGGGAAACGAAACCGAGGAAGAAATGAGAGGAAACATTTACGTGACTGCAAATAAATGAGCTGGCCATGGGATGGCAGCAAGCAGCTGGGCTAGCAAGAGGGAGCGTGCGGCTTAGTGACTGCCCTGACTCTGGCAGCAGAAGTTACCCTAAACCACCAGCTCTGAACTATTAGAGCCATTTGTACGCGAAAAGAGTTTTGCTCTGTTGGTAAAGCCACGCTTCTGCTTGTTTTCTCTTCCAATTAGTAATGACAGCTTAAGTTGTGTAGTTGCCACATCTAAGTGAGAAGGATTTAACCAAAGATTCCCTGAGAAGGTGGAACATCCCGCCCTTTGAGAAAAAAAGAAAAAAAACACCAAAAAAAAAACCAACCCCACCCCACAGTTCTGCAGATATATAAGGACACTTCTGGCTTCTGCACAATCCCCGACCAACCTGAAACACCCTTCTGGCCACCCCACTATATTTTATGAGACCTGGAGGCACTTGGCTTGTTCCAAGAGGTGCCACCTCCCACTGCAAAAGCAAAAGCTGGGGTCGCACGGCTCTGCCACAGTGGGCATCTGAGCTTTCTGCCACTTGAGCATCCACCACATCTCACGAAAGAAACGTGAATAAACTCTTTCAGGCGTCCCTTTCCCGCCACCCCCATAGCCATGACATGCAAAACATCAAAGAAAAACCAACATCAAAGAAACTCACGGGCAGCTGACGATTTGGCTTTCTGCAGTCATGGCAAGTGCTCAGTCAGGCCCAGGCCTCCTGGTCACTCATGGCCTCTTGTCTCCCTGTGTCTGTTGATGTGGGCCCATCACCGTTGCTTTGGGCCTGCAGGACGAGTAGGAATTCTCTCCAAGGGAGGGAAACGCTGATACCTTGCGAATGATGTGTCGAGGTGAGTCCAGCAGAGCTTCTTCAGCAGGCTGAACAGTGCCGAGGTCTCAGAGCCTCCCGCATTAGCAGGCGGCAGCACAAAAAGCCTTTCCTCATGCTCGGGAAGGAGATTTACTCTCCTAAGCACCCAATACTTCTTAACTACAAGCAGGGCTTCACCCCAAACCCCATCCTCTGCTGTGAAGCATCAACTGTAGCTCCGGGGATACCGGTGGATCTAAACAGACCAGGGCTTGGGTGAAAATGCCCCGGTTTTACAGGCAAAGACGGGCGATTGTACAGCCACTCAACCCTACAGCAAAATGGCCTTTGGCATCATAGGACCCAGCTTTTCGGAGACGCTCGCTGGCCAGGCACAGCCAGAAGTAGTGCACAAGAGGCCAAAAAGGTACAGCCAGAGCAGACTTTGCAGCAGAGGCCATGAACTGCAGTTGGAAAGTGCAGTTTGGACTTTAGGAGAAGCCTTTTCCTGCGGAGGGTTGCGCAGGGCTGCAACAGGTCACCCAAGGAAGCGGGGAGGAATCTCTGCCAATGGAGGCTTTCAAGACTCAGCTAGGACAGAGCCCTGATGAGCTACTGCTGGCAGTTCACCCGCTTTGAGCAGGAGGTTGGACTAGAGACCTCCAGGGGCCCATCCCAACAGCACTCCCACGTTTCCACGACTTACAGGGTGAAGCAAAGCCTCCCGGTACTTTTACCCAGAGCAGCACCGCACCGCGCAGCCGGAGGAAGGCTACACCACGCTGCTCTACCTCCGGAGCCGGCAGCACGCTGGCTGCTCCTCTGCCTGCCTTAGTCTCAAATGTCAAAACAGCTTTTGGCCAAGAAAGCGGTATGTTCCCAGCCAGAGCCACTCCTGCTGAACTACCCCAAAGCGCAGTTGGTGGAGCTAGACGACAGCAGCTTGTGTTCAGACCCAACGTATTCTTCTTGCCAAGCTCTCGGTTTCTGGCCAGCTTGCTCATTAGCGCTGTTTTCCAATAGGATTTTTACTAGCTGCTGAGAAACAGAGACACTATGATCAATCCTAAAGCCTAACAGGTTCAACAAGTATTAGTCAGGCTTCATATGCTGGTCTGGCATCACTGGCTTCTGTTTGAAGCTTGTCTTCCCTCTCCTTTTCCAGTAGCAGCTAGGATCCAAGACTTCCATTAATTTTCTTCAGCCCATTTCATTTAGCAGTTTTTCCCAAACACTTCTATCTGCTTTTGACTGATGTCTTCAAAATGAAGACAGAGAGAAAGAGTCCTATTTTTTTTCTTTTTTTAATTTTCCCTACCCAGTGCCAGTCATTACATAAACTGAATTGCAATTTCTTGTAGCAGCTAAAGGTACCTCTAGTGCGGGGCTCTCATATGAAGGTGAGCAGCCAGCTCCTATCTTTGTCTTTATCCTGGGCAGGATAAAGAACCTCTGCTTCAAATCAGTTCATGAGTGACATAAAGGTGGTTCAGGGAAATACAGCGCCGCTGACCAGAAAGTTGCAGTTTGGTGCTGACAAACATCTGAACAACTGCTTCTGAAGGATCTTTCTGCTCTCGTGTCCTTCTAGCCAGATACGCAGAAAAGCAAGACTCTTTAAAGTCTTCTCCTGAAAAAAAAAAAATATCCAAGACCCTGGGAACTGAAAAGAGCAAATAAATATTTTAGCACCACCCTAAATTAGGGATGCTTGCGCGGAGGATAGCCTTTGTGCACTCAGGAGAGGAGCTCCCTGTCAGAAAGCATCCTTGCCAGGTGGGGCGCGGAGCGGCAGGCTCTGGCTGAAGTGGTTTCGTACACGAAAGCCTTCAGCGGTTTGTTACCGCTTCTCGGGTGGAAATTACCACCTCCTCGCCAGCCGGGGTAACGGGTCGGGGGAGCGCTCCTGGCGAGCTCGGCTGCCAACCCGCGCCGTGCGGCTCAGACCACTGCCCGAAGGGCTTGCAGTCTATCCGCCCGGTGCGATGCCACGGTGGATTAGGATGGGAACACGTGACCGGCCCCACCAGCAATAAACAGTGGAGGGTGATAATATCTTAAATAATTCTAGCTGCTTACGAAGGGTTCGTGTGGTTGCAATACCTCAGCACGTGTATGAGCCAGAGCTCCACAGCACTTCATGTCTTAAGCAGATTTTTTCACCAATAAACTGGAAGGTACATCATCTCTCTCCCTGATTTTAGTTTTTCACGCTGCCGTCCTCAGCAGCAGTCCCCCAAGAGCAATAAATGCTGAGACGGTGCGTGGCAGGAGGCTTGCCTGGGAGGGAAAGCGCTGAAAGAGGAACACCATCAATTTGGTTGCCTGCTTTGCTGCACAAGGAGCTACATCTCGCCTTGGCAAAGCCAAATTCCTCCCAAAGAGAAGCAGCAAAAGCGCACTGTCTGCTCCGAGTGCCACGAGAGATGCTGCGGGGGGCGGATCCCTCGGGCAAAGCCACTCCGCAGGCACAGACTCACCTTCCCCGACGGCTAGTAAAGCCCCTGAGTTTTCGGGTCTGCGGCTGGGTGCCCGCATTCAATGAGCTGGCCTATCTGGAGGGCAAAGTCCTCTCAATCCTACTCGGAAAAATTTGCGGGAGGAAGCAGCAGATGTGCAGGTGGGGTGACGTGGCTGTCCCACCCACAGCTAACCCCGCTTCCCGTTAACCCAGCAGTGCTCACACTGCAAAGATCTTCGGTCTGCTGTCAGGAGATGTGGAAAGCACCGTCGATCCTCTTACAGGGCTTCACTCTCCTCCAGCTAAACACGCACACGTTCTCCCACACGCATGGAGAGCTGCTGGTGAGAGAGACAGTTTTCCCCTCCCGGCCAGCCCTGCAGATTGCTTCTGGGCGGCTGAAGGTCTGCCCGCTCCTTCCCCTGCTCTGCTCTTGATTTCACACAAAGCAAGAAAATTGGAAGATGACTTTTTCTTTTCTTCCTTTTTTTTCTTTTTTCTTTTTTAATTTGCAGGTCTGATTCAGAGTCTGTTCAAGGCACTCGGCAAAGCCACAGAGTGGTGTTGGCTTGACTGAGAACAACACTCTGGAAACACTGTCTGCCTTTCCTGCCAGGACGCAGCCGGATTACCCCCAAGACTTACTTTATTTAAGAGCGACCCATAGCAGTGCTGTTGGAGAGCACAAGGGAATGCAGGCCCTTCTTCTCTACCCAGGAAAAGGCAGCTCTTCTCATCTTGGAAACTAAAGCAACAAAAAACCCCAGAAAACAGATCAGGAGAGCTGTGAGATTTGGCTTACACAAGCCAAATTTTGGCGTACCTTTTCACGCACCCTTTTTGTAAAAGGAGAGTTATACCCTGCTCCAAGCCATACGTCCAGATGGATCAAACCTTTGTGAACAAAATCAGCACTCAGTGATTTACTCACAACTTCCAGTGGGCCACAGCTGAGCACCCCGACACAGATGCCATGAGGAAAGCAGAGGCGGGAGCCATCGTACTCTGGTAAATCATATCTACTCAGAAGTGACAAGTGTATAAGGAGCAGTGAGGCAGGAGGGCTCTGTGGTTTGGAGGAACATTCAGAGCACACATTGATGCTTTCCTCTTCAAGGAGGGAGGGGATATTTGTCCTTAAGGATTCTTAAAATACTTACAGATGTTCCCATAATCGTTGATGCCAAACCCTGATGCCCCTCATGCGACAGCACTATTACACATGGGGAAAAAAAGCACACCACTTCCAGTGCTGTTTCGCCAGCCAGCGAGGTGTGAAAAAGGGATTTCTTGGTCTCTGTTCGATCCTTCCAGGGAGCCAGGTTTTCTCTGTGGTTCACAGAAGGGTTTCTGGAAGCCGCATGGGGAAACCAAAGTGGTGGAGAGCAAACCAGGCCACTGTCCAAGGCAGGAAGGAACAGGGCTGCATTCAAGTGGAAAAAACTGTGGAGCAGAGTCTCCTCCCTTATCTGGAAGCTCATGCTTTGCCTCTTTTCCTTGCCCTGGCTGTTAACAAGCTCACCGCTGGCCCCGACCCACCCGCTCTCAGAGCCTGTGCTGCTCCCATCCCTACCTCTCACATCCAATCTCTGCCGTGGAGCCCAGACTTCACCCCGAGAATGAGGCAGGTCACGCACAGCTCAGCTCTATTTTCTCTTTTTAGGGTTAATGGTTTTTTCCCTCCTTGTAAGAAATAGTTTTAATGCTTTCTAGAGCTTCTGCTAATACCCCCTTCCTCCTTTTGGCCCGCTTGTGACACCTCTTTGGGGATGTTCAGAAGGTAGAGCAAGCATCACTGGCACCGCGAGGGGCAGAGGAGGAAGACGGGGGTGGCAGAGCGCTGGAGCTGGCAAGAGGAGCGCGGCACGGTTACCTGCCTGCGCTGCGGGGCGGTGCTGGGCTCGCCACTCCTTTGAGCAAGGGTGAAGGGCAACCTTCTCGCCTCCTCCTTGATATCTGCCCGCTGCCAGGCAGAGGCAGCTCCCTCCCAAGGCAGGCGGGAGTCCCACACGGAAGTCAAACCCACTGGGTTCACACGAGACCCGAGGCGAAGGAGCTGGGGAAGGAAACCGCACGCTGCGGCGAAACCCCAGGCGCCTCGCCGCTCGCCCCGCCGGCGGCCTCGGCTTGGCCAGCTGCCCGCAGACAGCTCCTCAGAGGTCTGCCCAGAGGAGCGAGAGCGGAGAGGGGGAAAGAGAAAGGCTCTCCACCATGCAGGTAGGAAACAGAAACTGCTCAGCTATTTCCAAGAGGTTGCATTTCAGCATCTCTGAGTCACCTGTATCTGGAAACATGGGACACTCTAAGCTCTGATCTCTGCCGCTCACGTGCTTTCAGCCTTTAAAGCACTGAAAAAGTACTACAAAACTCCTGTTCCGCTTTTCAGGGAGCCGTCTCATTCCTACCGTGAACGTGCGATGGGGAAAGCGGTGCGTGCTGCTGGCTCTGCAGTTCCCCGCAGCCGGGGAGCGAGGCAGAGCCGAGCCCCACGCACCCCAAGGCGCAGCGGCGTCAGGACAGGGGCCACACGCGTGGCCC
>NW_010549135.1:17471-18132 GCF_000687285.1 Phaethon lepturus | reverse complement strand
ACCCCAAGGCGCAGCGGCGTCAGGCCAGGGGCGTCGCGCGTGGCCCCAGATGTTGGTACCAGAGTTCAGAGCACGGATCAGAGAAGGATGGTTTGGACTGAGACCAGATCTTTCGCTTGTATAAACCCAGGCACTGCATACAGCAGCAGAGGGACAGCCCTAGAAGTTTCAGGAGCACCCGAAATAAAGCAAGGGGAGAGGGAGAGCTGTGAAGTTTTGTTTCTTTAGCTTGAAAGAAAAGATGCGGTTTTCTTTTATTCAAAAAGCCAGGGAAACTCTCTAAGATTGGGGCAGCTAGTAAATGCACAGCTGTACTATCTGCACGTTCAATTAAAGATTGTCACGTTCCTTAGGAAACGGTGAGGTAAGGTGGAAGTGCTCTGAGGGAAGCGTTTGTAAGAAACATCCCTGAGATAAGAGCAATGTGATCATCTCAGCGTGGGTGATTGGGAACCACCCAAACCCTCACCAGCCCACGGTCAGAAAGGAACACAAGGATGCCGGATCCTATCCGGGTCCTCTGCCTGCGTTACCCACGCGGGTGGCTGCACCCCCAGCCCAAATGCCTGGTACTATTTCGCTACAGGATCCAGTAACCTCGCACGGGGCAGCGGGTTACCTGGCCTGCGACGAGGGGACAAGGACCCGCCGGGACAGCTGG
>NW_010549135.1:17059-17440 GCF_000687285.1 Phaethon lepturus | reverse complement strand
GCTTTCCTGCTTCTCGTCGTGCAGGTTACTTCTCCTACACCTTTGCCCAGCGGGACTCCAACCCTGCTCCAGCCACGGGGCCGGAAAGAGCAAAACAGGCACTGTCCTCCTTGATAGCAGGGATTAGAGTCCAGGGTTTATACAACCATTTCAGAGCCGAGGTGGCCTTGCACGCCGGTCCGATCTGCCTGCCTCGTGCTGCCCGAGCAAAGCAGCCGCAGTCTGACAGTGTCTGTAGTCCCCCGAGACAAAAAAATTCGGTGTGAGAGCAGCAGTGACCCGAAGTCCCTGCCTTCCGCAGCTGTCAGTTTGTGCAAGCCACGTCTGCCCGCGGAAGCAGGCTGGGCTCCAGGACAGCAACCCCAGTAGCCAGGGCTTAAC
>NW_010549135.1:3422-17002 GCF_000687285.1 Phaethon lepturus | reverse complement strand
AAACGCTGCTCTTCCGTCGCCGCAGCTTTGCGCATCCCCCGCTGCCGCTGCCTGCAGTTTGTATCCGTTACCGCTCCCGAGCGGGGTGCTGGGGATTGTCTGTGCTAACCTGCAAATCATTCGCAGGTTCCTCCCCATTTTTCAGCCCTACGCGGAGGCGCTTGCGGTGCCTGCGGTGCGGGTACCCGGCGGTGCATCACGTTGCTATGGGAACACAGCGAAAAGCCAGACTCTGCTGCCACGACACCCCTATTGTCTAGAGACCCGTGCACGGGCGGCCTGGGAAGGGTCCCCCCCAAGTCCTAGGGCTTGACTGGAAAATTAGAAAGCAACAAGTCCCTGCTGGGATTAAAATCGGTGCTTGCCATTTCAGGAACATGGAGAAGCAGGGGCAGCACCTGGCTGCATCAGGTCTGAGAGACAGAATCACAGAATCATTAAGGTTGGAAAAGACCTCTAAGATCATCAAGCCCAACCATCAACTCAACACCACCATGCCCACTAAACCATGTCCTAAAGTGCCACGTCTACACATTTTTTGAACACCTCCCGCTACAAGTGGGGATGCTGACGGAGGAAGGATGCTCTGCCGAAGCTCTGCAGGCTCAGCCCCAGCGCCATCCCCGTCGGCGACGCCCGAGGCATAGGCAGGGGCTGGTAGCACCACCAGGGATCCGGGCATAAGGCTTCTGATACTCCAGCCTGGCTACACAGACCAAGCCCCGTGGCTGGATACATCCCATTTGTGATCCTACCTTGGTAGTCCCATCAGAGAAGGATGTGCTGGTCAGGATGCTTTGACTGCAGGCAGCGGGGTGGGAGCCACCTGGACGCAGGAGCTGCGACGCCAGCAGGTCCCTTCACCTCCTCCTGAGCAACATTGGGGTCAACACCAGCAGGACGGCTGTGTCAAGGTGCTGAGCCCAGTGGCATCTAGGAACAGCTTGAAAGCCCGCTGTCCCCAAAGGCTGCTTCCCCTCCGTGTTGCAGGGTCACCGGTGGAGCTGGAAGGCTGGCAGCGCCGGCGGGCAGTCTTGGCAGGATGGGGCTGGTGCACACACAGGCTGAGAGAAACCAGCCGGGCAGAATGAGCCAACGCGACCTGCGGAGACGTGGTGCCAGGGCAGGTCTGTGCCAGCATCAGAGCACCAGCAGGAGGGGCAGAGCCCCAACGGGACCCCTACTCCCTCCCCTGTGCCCAGAGAGGGGCTCTTGGCTGGGCTGCCGCACCAGCTAGGCACTCACCACCTGGGGAGGCCAGCTTGAGCCAAAACCCAATTCTCCCACCCCAAAGCCTGCTCAGGGCTTCGGCAGAGCATAGGACAGCACCGTAGCCCCCCTCTGTGTCTTGGCCTAAACTGGGGCACCTTTTAGCAGTGGGAAGTGCCGGTCCTTACTACAACAGCATCTCTGGGGGACAATACCCCTCTTCTCAAGCCTTTTCATTTTGGCCTTCTGTTGGCCAGTCTCCCCATGGCCCTTTTGCTTTAGCGGAAGCCGGGGCCCTAGCTCTGCGTGAGAGAGGATTTGGCAGAGCATTTCAGCCCTTTCCTCATCCCAGTCTCCGCTGTTCCCATGGCCTCATTCTTCAGTGAAAGCTTGGGATCCATATCTTGCATCAGGGCACGGCTGCACCACCACCGCGCTGCTCCCGAGATTACAGCTGGATGAACTTGTCTGGCTGGCCCCTGTTTCAGGTCACAACATCTGTGGTGGCAATACTGACTGATGATGTCCCCATCCCCTGGCAGCTCCTTCCCACTTCTGTGCTGCATCACCATGCCCTCGGGACGGGCGGCATAACTGTTTGTTGGGCTGCACCATGAGTCACATCAGAGAACTGCAAAATCCCCCAAAATGCTGTTTTTGAGACAGGACCCATCCCCTGCCCCAGTCACGGCGTGGCCTGCGGAGCGCATCTTTATTAAACTCGTTGCATTCCCGGGGTCTGAAGCCCGCCATGCTCTTGCCAATCCATGGAAAGACTGGTTGGACTAATCCCCTCTTGCCTAAGAGGGGACTATGGCTGCAAAACCAGGCTGAGATCACGTCAGGAAAGCCAGGCGTAGAGGGCAGGGACAAAACAGTTTGAGGCTGACGTGATCCAGTTCTGGGCGCCCAGCAGGTCCAGGCCACCCAAGGGCGCTCGCTGCAGCATCCTTCGGTGGACGAGCACCCTGGGCTGGGAAATGGCTCTGAGCAGAGGGCAGCTGCTGCCACAGGGCCGCCTTATTTGCTTCGTGCACCGCCAGAGCTGCACCATTGCCTGTCTGAGCATAATTAGGCTCAAACAGGGAGGGCGAGCCGCTGCGCTCGCCCCGGTGCAGCCCCCGCTGCAGAGCTGGTAGCACGCGGGAGGGGACCAGGCAGAAGCCACGCGCCAGCAGCTCATCCTCCCCTCTCTGTCCCTCGGCCGCAGGCAACGGACATCCGAGGTGTTTCCCAGGAACTCGTTTTTCACCCTGCAGTCCGCAGGCTTGTGCAAGCCTCCGACCGTCCATGCCCCACTCTCCCTTCACCGGGATTTAAAGCTACCTTCCCCACCCTCGCCGAAAAGTTAACAGTGCCCTACCTGAAAGGAACAACCAAAGAGGGGGAAAGGTTGATTAAAGATTGTAAAAACCGCTGTAGCATGCAGAGAGAGTTAAGTGTTGACACTCTCCCAGTACAAACGTCAGGGCATCAGGTGAAACAAGCAGCAGCAAAGTCCGGAGCGGAGGGAGTGGGGTTTTCCGCTCCTGTCTGGCTCCCTCACGGCCCCAGGGTGCCATAAGCGTTGGCCATTACACGAGTCCAAGGGGAGGCTGCACGTGCTCACGGAGCAGCTGTCCCTGCAGGATCCCTAAACACGAAGCCACGTTTGGCTCAGGAAGACCCCGAACTGGAGAGCCGGAGTGTGTGGGAGAGGGTTTCAGACAAGCCTGCTCATACCCTCCTCCCTGGGCATCCATCCCCTCATGGCTGCTGGGAGAGGAAAACTGGGACAGGTGGGTCTTCATCTTACGTTGTGATGCAATTTTATCTACGTGGACTCTGCTGACGGGTGGGCTTCTGTGTTCCAGGAGCGGAGCGTGGCTCACCTGCGCTCCCCACCCGGAGCGGGGCAGCTTGGTCCAGGGCATCGTGACGCCATCCAAACTTTAGCAGAGACGTTTGCTCCGTGCCCGGACGCAGGATATCCCAGGGAGCCCGCTGAAGCCTTCACTTGTTTTCTCTCCCGCAGGATGACATTGTGCTGACTCCCTGGAGGGGCTCTCCTGTCGAATACGCGGAGCCGTTCGCCCCGCCGGTAAGCTTTGCTCCCTCCGCGCTCACAGCGAGTTCAGCACAGCTCAGAGAGGGGAGCGGGGCAGCGTCAGGGCAGCAGCTGCCTCACCGTCCCCATCCCCACTCTCCTGCTCGCTCCCGGTTCCCAGGGGCCCTCTACACAGTCGTGATGAAGGTCCAAACCTTCGGGAGGCTGGAGCCGAGAGGGAGTGCTCTTGGCTTGCCACCCCCATTAATTCCCTGGCATTTTCTGCGGGCAGGATGAAGAGAAGTGGGATTACGTCCTGGTGAGTGACATCCATGAGGTGGGCAGTGAGAAGGAGATCAAGAGGAAGAAGTTCCTGGATGAGCTGAGCAAGAAGGGGTTCACCATCAAGGTGAGGGGCTGTAGGAGGAAAAGGCAGCAGATACTTGGATATCTTGTGATACCTGGGATCCAAGCCTGGTTTGGGCTCCTGCATCCCAGGAGATGGGAGAGGCCTGAACCAGTGAACTGATCCACTGCATCAGGGCTGAAAAACATACCGCACGCTTCAAGCAGGGGAGAGCTCAGCCCCAGGACTTACACAGCCCCCAGCCCGGGCAGCGCCGTCCCTTTTCCTGCCACTTTGACTCTGCCAGCATCACTCTAACAGCGCTTCTCTTCCACCCACTAGAAAATTGAGGACAAGAAGCTATTTTATGGGGTCCGTGCCCCAGAATGGATCTTCCAGAAATACCAACGGCTCCTGAGGAACCCCGACAGCAGGCTGCAAAACCCCGGTGCCCATCATGACACACCAGTGACCACCAGGTGGGTGCTGAGATGGGCTGGGCTGCTGACTTCCAGCGTCTTGCACTCCCCTTTCTGCATGCCAGCACCCCTTTTCCAGCTCCGCTTACGGCTTTGCCAGGCTTTTCATTTTCCACAGAAGGCCACCTCCACCTACCACATGCAAAGTTGCTGGCTTCTCACTGTCCGCAGCCAGGTCCCCATTTCTTCCCCCCTTCCTTCCCTGGATTCTAGTGCATACCTTCTCCCTTCCCTCCCCTGCTTTCCAGGGCCACACAGCACAAGTCTGTATCCCCAGAGCAGCTTTTAACTCGTTTCTCCTTGCTCAGGATACGGATCGTGAACTTCGTCCTGCAGAACACGGTGACATCCGACCTCGGTAAGGGAACGGGGCCAGCAGGGGTGATGCTTAGCCTGGATCTGCAGCAAGGCTCCTGCCCCATGGCGGGCACGGGCATCCCCAGCTGCCTTGCCACCCCCGGGGAGGATGCAGAGGAGGAGAGAAAGCCTGGGTGCAGCTCAGACAAGTAAATTTGCTACTGCATCCAGAGGCTGGGAGATCTGGACTGCAGCAACAGCCCTCTACTCCCTCTGCCCAAAGCTCAGCTGCCCACCGCTGCTCTCCGGTGTCCCCAGAAGAGCTCATCCCTCTCTGACACCCCGGGATGAGCAGGGCAGCACAGGGTGCTGGCTTTCTAGCCATCTCTGAGGACCTGCCCACATGGCTTGCTCCCAGAGCCAGCCACGAGACAGCCCATGGCAGCGCAGCACAACCACAAGGATTAGTGCTGATCCCTTTTGAATTGCTCAGCCTCTCTCAGGTGGGGTTGGGGTTTTTTTGGCCCACCTCAAAGGCTCCAGAAAAGGTTTGGGGTGATTCCGCCTGGCCAGGAGCACATGGGGTGAGAGCAAAGCTTCACTAATCCTCTCTGTTCTGCTCTGCTACCAGAGAAGCTGCATGACCTGATGAGAAAGAAGGTCTTTGAGGCAACGTTTCCCCTGCACGAGGTGAGGCTGAGCACACGGGTGCCAGGGAGGCAAAGCCACGAGAGGTGGAGGAGACCTTTGGGTAACTGGGGCTGCACCAGGATCTCTCGGGATGAAGCACAACAAAGCTCCCGGCAGCAGCCTGGGAGCGGGGCTGGGGGTTGCCCTAACATTCCCGTATCTGACCAACCTCTCTGCTCTCCAGAAAGAAGAGGTAAGGGAATTCCTAAAGGAGAAATGGGCTCGCTGGAGAGATATATTTTGCCAACAGCCGATTGAGAAGATCAGGTAACACAGGCAGAAGGGGCACAGCAGATCCTTCTAACCAAGGGGTCCCACCTGAAACAGAAAGGTCTTTATGCCCTTTGCCAGGCTCCCGTGTTTTCTTTTAAATCATTAGTTTGATCCTGGCTCTTCCTGCAAGTATTGGGCTGCTCTGAAGCCTGCAAAGTTCTTAGCCTAAGGGGTATCCCTGTGGCACCAAGCTCCATCTGCTAATTTTGCAGCATGAAACAACCCCCGCATCTGCACGGTTTTTCATTGCCCCGTTTCGTTTTCAACCACGTGCTCCCACATTCAAAAGGAAGGCGAGGTGAGAACAGCATCAGTGCAGCACATCTAGCTCAAGGCTGAACTTGGGGCATTAAAAACAACAAGGGGCTCCCATAACCACATTAAAACTGAGGCAAGAGCACAGCTCTTATTTTAAAAGGGGAAGAAAACAAACTCTCCATGGCCAGGGGAAGGCACGCAAGAAGAACACGCTACTGCATAAAGCGGTCAGCGGGCTGTTAGGGAGATGAAATATTGCAGTGGAGATGCGCTCTCCTCCCTTAAATGTTTATTGCCGTGCCCAAGTCTAGCAGAGGCACTAGGGACTCCTGATGCCGCCGCGGCGCACAAGGGCAGACAACTCGCCCTTTCCGAGGTGACTGCATCGTGACTTGTCGCTGCCACGGAAGGCTTAAAGGGCTGGCTATGAAATTGGGGGGGCGAGGGGCGTGTCGGGGTTTTTGTTTGTTTTAAACAAAGGCCAGGGAGCACATCACCACCTTTGACTGCTGGGAGAAAGCTAATTCCTCTGGAATACGGGAGAGGTGGCGGGTCCACCAGTCAGTAGTTACCATCGTTTCTCACCCATGCCTCCGAGCCTCTTCCCCTCACCAGAAAAGCTCAGATACATGCCACCGTAAGACCGGGCCAGCCCCCACAACGGCCCCTCATTGCTCTCCATCCCGCGGTCGCCTCTCGGCATGTCTTCGCTGCGCAGTCCCACGGCGATGTCCGCTGTGGGATTCCCGTGCGGTCAGCGCGCAAGGAGACCCAGCTACCTCTGCTGGCGCCTGCCGCTGCTGCGATCCCCGGGAGGTGCTGCGCGCTTGTGGTTCCTCCGGCTCCTCCGCTCAGCTGGGCTGACCCTCCCAGTCCCAGCAGAATCCCCAGACATGCAGACGGCACTGCCCCTCCTGGACCTGATATCCCTTTGCGGGGGACAAGCACCTTTCAGTGACCCCTGACAATGCGGTCTCTTCCCTGGCTGAAAATCACATCTCGCTTTTCCTTCTAGGTGCTATTTCGGCGAGAAGGTGGCCTTGTACTTTGCCTGGCTGGGCTGGTACACCTACCTGCTGGGAATCGCTGCGGCCGTCGGACTGGTGGTCTTCGTGGCTGGGATTACTGTTTTCAATTCCAGCCAGGTGAGGTAAGGCAGTCGAGGACGCCAAACGCGCGTCCCGTTCACGAGCCTTTGCTGTGCGCGTAGCTTTGAGCCACCGTCACTCCCCTCTGCTTCCCTCTACGCCTTTCTCTCTAGCAAGGAGATCTGTGAAGCCAGTAACACCGTCATGTGCCCGCTCTGTGACCAGAAGTGCCCGTTCTGGCTGCTCTCCGACACCTGCACCTACGCCAAGGTAGGCAGCCCCCTTCCCGCACTCTGCCCTCCTGCAGCAGCTTTGCCTGTCTCTGGGGGACCAGGGCGGCACGCGGAGCGCTCCTCTACGCCTTTCTCTCTAGCAAGGAGATCTGTGAAGCCAGTAACACCGTCATGTGCCCGCTCTGTGACCAGAAGTGCCCGTTCTGGCTGCTCTCCGACACCTGCACCTACGCCAAGGTAGGCAGCCCCCTTCCCGCACTCTGCCCTCCTGCAGCAGCTTTGCCTGTCTCTGGGGGACCAGGGCGGCACGCGGAGCGCTGAGCACGGAGGCCTCTCCCCTGCACCTCGTCTCTTCCTTGATCTCCTCCAGGTCACTCACATGATCGACAACGAGGGGACAGTTTTGTTCGCCATGTTCATGGCGATCTGGGGTAGGTGTCGACGTCTTGGTGCCAAGCACACACAGCTGGGAGGAGGGAACGGCCCGCGGCGGCTTAGGGGGAGAGGAGGTGGAGGGAAAAGGGACACCAACACAGCTTCACCATTCAGGGGCTTCTCGGTCCTCACCTCCTCTGCTTCCAGGGCCACCAGCTCCCCTTCCAGACAAGGCAAGGGACACACTCACCCCAGCAATTTCCTTCAGCTCCCCAAGCACTCCCTACCCGTCCTCCCTGAGGGCTTTTACTCCTCTCCCACCACAGCCTCCTGCAGAGCACCCGGCAGCCTCTCTAGCTGGGCTCTTCCAGCAGCTGCCTGTGAGCGGTCGCAGCCGCAGGAAGGAGCCACCACCGGATCCCCCATTAACCCTCCCAGACGGCTGCAGTGGCACAAGTGCGCAGACCGCTGGGCGCTGAGCTGACGGGATCCCATCACCATATTGGCTACACCTCTCATTTGGCTTTACTGTCTGAGCAGGTCACGGACGTGGTCGTGCGTGTCGCTGCGGGCTGGTTTACACAGGGACAAGCCCAGGAAGGTCAATCCAGATTAACAGACGGGGTGGTTGTAAATGGATTTGCAGAGGTGTAGCCATGCTGGGGTGCAGTGCGGGACACCTACTCCACTTGAAGGGTGTATTTTTCATTAATCCAGAGTAATGTGGCCGGCTGGTGCCATGTAGACATGCGGTCGTGCGTGTCGCTGCGGGCTGGTTTACACAGGGACAAGCCCAGGAAGGTCAATCCAGATTAACAGACGGGGTGGTTGTAAATGGATTTGCAGAGGTGTAGCCATGCTGGGGTGCAGTGCGGGACACCTACTCCACTTGAAGGGTGTATTTTTCATTAATCCAGAGTAATGTGGCCGGCTGGTGCCATGTAGACATGCCAGCCCCAGCAGAGCGGCCCTGGTGCCCACTCTACGCAGA
Organism: Phaethon lepturus; assembly: GCF_000687285.1. Classification (NCBI taxonomy): domain Eukaryota; kingdom Metazoa; phylum Chordata; class Aves; order Phaethontiformes; family Phaethontidae; genus Phaethon; species Phaethon lepturus. Next base: position 8,737 of record NW_010549135.1, on the reverse strand, counting down.
CACCACAGCTGGCCCGACGCCCAGCCAACCCGCGCTCCTCCGTCCCCATCCCCACGCGCGGCCGAGCTCTCACCGCTGCACGCCCAGGGTCCTTCCCGGTCGCTGCGACACAGCGGTGGCTGCCGGTCCTTCGTGGGCCAAGGGCAGCCCAGGCTGGTTTGCCATCGGGTTGGGTGGTAATGTGACTATCCATCCCACGCTGTGGCACGGAGGGGTGACTTCATCTCCAGAGTCATCCCCGAATGTCACAGTGCTCTCTCCTTCCCCTCACAGCCACAGTGTTCCTGGAACTGTGGAAGAGGCAGAGAGCCACCGTGGTCACCGACTGGAACCTGTACAGGTGGGATGAGGAAGAGGTGAGGACGTCATCTTTCCTGCTTACTGCTTCCCTTTTCAGGCCAGTAGTCAGCTGGACCTACAGAAAAGACACACCACAGGGACCCCCTTGCCCAGCTTGATACTCTGTCATTGTAAACATCTACTGGAGACACTAAAAGAAACAGCAAAGCCAACATCTGACAGCCCTGGGAGAGTCCTGGGAGAGGCAGAGTCCTCCGGAGACTTAAGCAGATGCTAGCCACCTCTCCGCATTGCTAGCCACCTCTCCACCTGCACAAGGACTTGAACACAATCAGGATTGGCCACACTGTTGTGGGTTGGGTTGGGTGTCCATCTCTGTCCTTCTCTGGTGCTGCTCATCCCATATATCCATTAACACAATGACCCCTGAACTTTCCACTACCTGGGCACAGATCTGCTGGATCCTTTCTTTTTTGATTTTTTTTTTTTTTTTCTAAGGAGGAGCTGGCTATGGAGCTGATCAATAATTTGCAGCATGAACCCCGGCAGTACCAGCACTCCTACTTCCGCAGCACCATCATACTCCTCTTGGTTCTGCTGATGGTACGTGCCAGGGTGAACAAAGGAAGATCTGGTTTAAGGGCACATGGACTTTCCGCCTTCCCTCCCTATGCTGCTGCAAGAACAGCACCTCAGAGTGTCCTATTGCTGGAGCAAAGGCACAAAGCAGGTTGCCAGGGCAGGCCTGTGCCCATCACAAGGATCCAGGGGCCTCCCTATGCTCACACCTTGCTGTGCTAATGGGAGAGGCCAACCACCCTTTGGGGATCTGGGCCAGAGGCTCTGCTCTAGCAGTGGAAGGCAGTGAAGATCAAGGCAGTAACACAGAAGGTAGGAAGAGGCAAAGCCTTGATGGTCTTCTTTCTCCTCATGGATCAGTGGAAAGAGTCTAGATGAGCAGTTCAGGTCTAGAGTCTAGATGAGTAGTCCAGGAGATATCCACCTTATGAACCTCCCATCCTTAAGTGAAGAGCACTGGCTTGCACTTGAGGCCACGTCCAGATGAGCTCTGGTGAAGGGTGCCAGAGTTTGAAAGGCTGGTGGTCCTCAGGTAGGATGGAGCACGTGCCCTCCATGCACAGCTTCTCACCACCCTGCTGCCCTCCTCCACAGATTGCCGTGCTGATCGGCATTGCCCACGCGCTCGTCATTTACCGGGTGATAGCAACGGCTCTCTTCACCCAGAGCAACTTCGAGTTCCTCCGCGAGCAGGCCAACACGATGGCGGTGATGACAGGGGCTGTGCTGCACTACATCACCATTGTCATCATGACCAAGGTGTGGAGTGAGACACAGGGCAGGCAGCGGGTCTTCTCTTTGCTTTTCCACCATCAACCCTCCCTCCCCATTTTACACCTCTCTCCTGCAGGTCAACAGGCGTGTGGCCCTCTATCTCTGTGACCTGGGTAAGGGAAACCGGGGGCTGTCTCCCACCTGCACCCACACCCCGCAATGCCGAGCTGCCCAGCCGTACCCAGGGACTGCAGCGCAGCAGCCCCTCGGTCCCCAAATGCAGCCAGCCTCCTGGCCCCTTCCCTTGCTCCACCATCACAAAGCATCTACCAGGCAGCTCTTGCCAGGCAGGTCCCCACGGGAGCCAGCAGCTCTCCAACACACAAGCTCATCTGTGGCCCACATGCTGCCAGCTGGCTGTCCCACAGCCACATTACGCTTTGGAGGGGGGCAGTCACCCTGCGGGGCTGAGGCCCGGCACGCACCGGAACCCACCACAGCTGCAGGAGAGGTCACAACATGGTTTTCCTCCCAGCTGAAGGGCCCATTCTCCCCCAGCTCATGGCTCTGAGGGACCTCCCTGCTTAGCTGGGATCAGTTCCACCAAAGGGGAAGGGCAGGGAAGGCTCCACGAGGGGCAGACACACCCTTCCAACCTTCAAAGAGCTGCTGTGGCATCTGAGGGGGAGCAGGGCAAGGTCCCACCGCCCTGTGACCAAGCCTCTGGGCTTTGCTCCCTTCCCCAGAGAAACCACGGACCTTCTCCCAGCGCGAGAACAACTTCACCATGAAGATCTTCACCTTCCAGTTCTTCACAAACTTCTCTTCACTCATCTACATCGCCTTTTTCCTGGGACGGTGAGTAGTGGCTGGGGGCTTGGCAGAGAGCAGAGGGGAGCCTGTGTTTGAGGCATACCCCCCCAAATCTCTCCAGGGTCTGGGAGCAGCCCAGTCCCTCTACCCTCCCCACCAGGCACAGGGACTCCATTTGGGACCTCAGGAGGGCCACGAATTTTCCCTGTGGGCATGGTGGGTGGGGAAAGCCCCTTGCCTCTCCACCAGTGCTTGGAGGATGGCGCCCTCCATCCTGCTGCTGGATGTTCATCCAATGGGGGTCAGCAGTGGGGCTCATCAGGTATCGCTGCTGTTGCTTCCACCCTCAGGATCAACGGCCACCCAGGGAACTACGTGCGCGTTGCTGGCAAGTGGAGGCTGGAGGAGGTGAGGGACTTGCCAGGAAGCTCTCTGACCGCACACCACAACTCCTACACTTCCCTTCCCTGCTGCCCAGCAAGGCTCTGGGAATCTCAGCTTCCTTGTGTACTACCTGCCTTGGCCAAACAGCCCCCCCGGCCAGGTCGCCCTGCTTGCAGTGCGCAACTCCTCTCCTCTTGTCCCTTTGCAGTGCCACCCCAGTGGCTGCATCACTGACCTCTTCATCCAGATGGCCATCATCATGCTGCTCAAGCAGACCATCAGCAACGTGATGGAGTATCTCGTCCCGTAAGATTTCCTCTAGCCTGTGAAGTGCTCACTGGCGCTCCTGCACGTTCAGGACAGCTTCCCAGCTCTTACAGAGAGTGACCCTGGTCTTTGGGCCAAGATTTCCTCCTTTTCCTTCCTCAGGTCTCCAGGGCTGTCACTAGCAGCAGTTCAGCCCTGCTGTCCTGTGCAAGCAGCTGTACAAATCACTCCCTCCCCTTGCAGCTGGATGGCCCACAAGCTACGCAAGAAGCGGCAGCGCCCCAAGAAGAGAAGCATGATGTTAGGAGAGGAGGAGGAGGTCGAGGACCCCTGCAAAAGGCAGTGGCTGAGCAACTATCAACTCAACGAGGTCAACATCTTCAGCTTGTTTGACGAGTTCTTGGAGATGGGTATGTAGGGCAGGAGGTCAAGTGAGGAGGGATGCTGGGCACAGAGATACGTGCCCTCCTTGGCTGAAGACAGCCTGGTGCTGGGGAGCCCATACGTAGGCAAGGGAGAGCTCCGAGACCCATCTCCATGCCCAGCCCCACTCCAAGAGCTCTGGCACACCAAGGAGATCATTCCCAAAACAAGGAAGAGCAGGCAACTGTGCTGGCCTTGGGCCCCTGCCTAGGACCTTCCTCTCCTCCCAGGAGCGTGAAGGTGATGGCTGTAACCCCAGGGTGGTCCCTTTGCCTGGCTGGCTCAACCAGTGCCCTGCGGGGCCCCCACAGATCCCCCTCTCTGACAGCCCCGGGAGAAGTGGGTGACCCCTGTGGGGATGGGGGGTTCCCAGACAGGCCTATATCCCCCTTTCACCCCTGCAAAGCCCCTCTGACACAAGCCGCAAAGCAGGAGAACAGCGGTCAGGACGCTGTGGGATGTCCCCTCTGCGGTGGCTTCACACCAGCATCCGGCATTTTCCCCCTCCGCAGTGATCCAGTACAGCTTCACCACCATTTTCGTTGCTGCCTTTCCCCTCGCCCCGCTGCTGGCGTTCTGCAATAACCTCTTTGAGATCCGCCTGGATGCCATCAAGATGATGCGGCTGCGCCGGCGCATGGTGCCCAGGAAGGCCAACGACATCGGTGAGATGGGGCCTGAGGAGCACCCTCCCTCCAGCACTGCTGCTTGTGCGAACCGTGCCAGCGTTAAGCCTCTTCCCCAGTGTGAAGCTCTCGAGCACCCCTTCGCCGGGGCGGGTAGCACTTCACCGCGGAGGTAGGAGAGCACAGGGAGAGCTGTGGCTTGGGGAAGGAGAAGCCATTTCAGACTCTGCAGAGGCCGAGGGGAAGCTTGGAGGCCTCCTTCCTTGACCTCTTCTGGCCATGCCAAACCTGCCTGAGCTGGGGCTTGGTCTGCAACCCCTGAACAGCGGCCGTGAGCTGTCAGAGGGGCCTCACTGATCACTCCTCTCCCACAGGAATCTGGCTGCAGGTCCTGGAGGCCATCGGCATCCTGGCTGTCATCGGGAATGGGCTGGTGATCGCCATCACGTCCGACTTCATTCCCGTGCAGGTCTACAAGTACACGTACAGCCCCTGCGTGATGGAAAACAGCACTGATGTGGAGTGAGTGCTGCCAGTCGGCTGCTTGCAAGCCCTGCCTGCGGTGTCCCTGCCTGCAGTGTCACTGGTGCAGAAGCACGAGGCAGATGAGCGGTCCCCTGCACTGGGGTGGGCGGAAAGGGGAGCAGGGGAGGGTTTTCCAGATGGCACAGTCTTCAGCATCCCAGCCAGCCTCCCACTCGCATCATCCCCGTGGTGGGTAAACTGGTACCCCTGAATGGAAAGAGCACCGCGTACTGTTGGAGAGCTGCAGGACTGTCTGGGTGCCTGCCCCTGCCCTCCCCCTTGTCCTTCAAGCCTTGGCTCACTGGCCAAGTTCGGTCAAACTGGACAGAAGTCTCTGAGACATTCATCTGCCCCAGGCTTTGTGAAAATGGGTAGCTAGGGAGGGAGAACCCCAGATGGGTGCTGGCTTCCCCCAAATGGGAGGCTACAGTCTGTGCTCAACCATACTACTAGTCACCTGAGAATCCCCACACCAGGGAAACTGTAGAAAGGAAAGCTGCAGACAGACAGGCTTTGTCGCAACCAGAGGCCTTTGAGTCCCCTAGAAGACACAAAAGCGGCAGCTTTTGGTTAGGGTATGCCACAACTCCCCAGCGTGGCCACGAGCATCCCCTTCACGGCTGGGCCGGTGTGCACAGACACGACCTTTCCCCCCACGCAGCTGCTCGACCGGCTACATCAACC
>NW_010549135.1:231-3328 GCF_000687285.1 Phaethon lepturus | reverse complement strand
CCATTGATCAGTAGCATGCCACCCCGAGCCCCTCGCCGTGACGCCCAGCCCGCAGCCGGGGAATGGGCGGGTGCTGGAGCGGGGCATGCAGGCAGCCGTGCAGAGGAAGGCGCCGGGGCTCCTCTCGGACCCCCACGGAGGGCGGCGAGGCAGGGCACAACGCCTGGCGCAGGGGCAGCCTGGGCCGGCACCGACGGGGCTGTACTGCAGGTACCGGGATTACAGGAGCGCCGACGACTACAGCTACACGGTCCAGTTCTGGCACATCTTCGCGGCCCGGCTTGCCTTCCTCATCCTCTTTGAGGTGAGCACCTGCGGGGGCAGGAGGAGGCTGGGGCCGGGCACGGGCCACGTTAGCGGGCCCGGGGAGCTCCTCACTGCCTGCGGCGGGGGCCCTTGCTTTTTTCTGCAGCACGTGGCTCTGTGCGTCAAACTGATTGCAGCCTGGTACGTCCCTGATGTCCCCCAGTCGGTCAAGAATCAATTTCTGGACAGAAAACACAGCAACCTTCGCAAGGAACTGAGGTGGGTGATGCCCCAGAAGGTGCCAGGGTTGCTGTGCTCAGAGACGGCACAGCCTCCAGCAGGAGACCTGCCCAGCTGCAGGATCCGTCCGCTCCAGAGCCCCACGATCAGGCTAACGCTCACCACCATGGGCACGGAGAAGGGGGGCTGTAAGCCCCTGCCCTCAGGGCAGCTCCTCCATCACCCTTTTCAGGTTAGCTTCTCCCCCAGGTTTCAGGCCAGCCTCTGCTACCTGGGACCTACAGCAGAAAACGTTCCTTTTAAGACAAGCTGCGTGACCCATAAATGAGGACCCACCCCCCTGAGCCCCCACTCACCAGCCCAGGTGCCTGGCTTTTAGGCACTCAAGGCCAGTGAAACGAGTCCCACCTGAGGCAATTCAACACTAGGGCTCACCAGAGGAAGGGTCTGCTTGGCTTTGGCTTTGGCTTTTCCTTCAGAAAAAGAAAAGCTCCAAGTCAAAACAAGGAGCAATTTTGCCCATATTTTCCATGTAAACTTTGTTTAAAAAAAAATAAAAAATTAAGTATTCCATCTGGAAACGGAACCAATGTAGTCAAGAGCCATAGGCTGGGCTGCTCTGGTGCTGTGGTCCCTCATGGACTGAGCCCCGCTTTGGAGGAGGGCTCAGCCTGCCCCTTGTCCCAGCGGCCACCCCAAAATCCAGGCCAGAGCAGAGGCGAGCAGGGCTCAGCAGGCACCGCACTGCCACAGTTCAGCTTTCAGGCGCTGGCTCCCTGTTGATGGAGGGACTTCCCGCAAACAGGGATTTACCACAAACAGCGCACCATTCTTTCTCCATTTATTTCTGCCAAAAGGCCCTGTTTCCCACTCGGAATATTTTTCCACACCTCCCCATTGCTTCCCGATTTGGACAGTTCCCTTCCGCAACACCCCTCTCCTTTCCCCCCAGCATGATGGAGTACTCCACCGAGGTGTAGCCGCCGCTCACCAAGGAGCATGAGAAACGTGGACTTGAGCCCCCTCCCCAGCCTGGCAGTGCCACGGGCGCGGCGGGCACCACGGCAGCACTGCCCACGGAGACAGGCCCCGGGCCCCGGCTGTGACCGAGCTTGGACCTGAACTGGGAAGTGACAACGTGATGGTGGCTTCGCAGGAGCAGGATGCCTTCCTCCACGGCTGCGAGGAGGAAGGAAGTTGTGGCAGAGCTGGGGATGGTGCCTTCCCAGCACGCCGAGTAGCTGGGGAAGAGCTTTGGCACTAGAGACAAACCACGGCACAGCACCCAGCCACTGCCGGGCAAGCATGACGCTGGTCTGCGGGAGATGACCTGGCTTCCTCATCTATCACTGCCTTGACGTGCAACTCGGCATCACCAGAAAAGCCAGTTACCTCGTTCCAGCTTCCCTCGCCAGCTCTGTATTTGCACTTTGGCCCCTTTTTTCTCAGCCTTCAGTGACCTCCCTGCTCTTGCACCGCCGAGAAACTTGAGCCCTTCCTCTTTCACCACAGCCAGCGCAATCCTCCTCTTGGCACCAGCACCACATGGCTGCGGCTCCATCCTGCTGTTTTCACGGACATTGGAAAAAATGCAGTTGTTTCTTAGCCTGACTGCATTTTGCTCCGGGATCTGCCAAGCCTCTGCATCTGCCCTAAGTGCACCTGACAGTTGTACCTGGCTCAACTACCATGAGCAAAATGGTAAATAAAAACATAACACCCACATGGACACAAGCGGCCAGATCTTCAGCTGCTGTTGAATCACTGTATGCACACTGGTATCATTCCTGCCTCCCTCCTTTGCCATCCACATCACCCAAAGAAATCGTCCCCCTCAAAACCTTTTCTTGTCTCAACGTGGATAACTAAAAAAGCCCGGAGCTGAAGAGTCTGTGCGTAACCCGGAGCTAGGGCCGTGTGTGGGTGCTGGCTGGTGAGACACTTAAAAGAAGTTGGCACTTTGACCATGAGCAGTGGGAAAACAACCTGTTAAATGTGCTGGTGTAACAGAAATACTGAACTACACAGAAAATCCTGAGTGATAGGGCTAGCAAGGGTTATCTCTTGCTCCAGAACATGACCTGCTAGCCTAAACCTGAGCCCTGCCAGCCTGCAATTTCTCCACCCCTTCCCTTACAGCCCTGCAGTGCTGGCTGGGGCCGCCCTCCGTCTCCCTACAGCCACAGACAGAAGGGGGTTTGTCCGCAGGAGAGAGCAGGACTTACATCCCACAGCTGGGCTGCTGTCACAGCCAGCACTGCGACTTTTCTGATCGATGCACATTCCCAGCCTCTTAGCTTCGCTCTCTGCCGGGTCTACCTTTAGCGATCCGCTTACTGACTCGAGGCAGGGCTATTTGTGCTCAGGGAACAAAGTCTCTGTTCATCGCTGCCAGGAACGATAACGTGCCCTCAAGCACGTGGCTCTTCGCTCGGCATCGAGTGCAGAAACAGCCCTTTGATGCCCTGCATTGCCAGCACCAACATTTTACATAATAACCAGTAAGGATTCTTAGTTGGGGGTGTTCCTCCTTGTGAATAGGCCCATGGACCTGCACGGGGTTTTTTTTGTGTGTGTGTGTGTGTGTGTATATAAAAATACATATATACAC
>NW_010549135.1:0-203 GCF_000687285.1 Phaethon lepturus | reverse complement strand
GCCCCAGCCACACACAAGCCCAGGCACACTTTGCCAGCGCTTGTCCCGCCCCCCCAGTATGGAAGCTTTTCCCTCGGGGGTGGGGGAGGCCCCGGCGCCGCGCAGACCCCACGATCGGCGTTGTTCAGCCCCCGAGTTTCTACGCCCGGGGCGAAGGCCGGCAGCTGCGGGACCAAGAAAACCAGGAGGGCCACCATCTTGAC
>NW_010549134.1:254-1264 GCF_000687285.1 Phaethon lepturus | reverse complement strand
CGGGCACAGGGCCCTGCCCGGCGCTCCAGGCGCTGCAGACGACAGCAACCCGGGCAGAGCGCGGCTACCAGCCAGGGACCTCTGCCTTCACCTTGAAATAGCCACCGATGTGGTGAGGAGGCATGAGACAAGAGCTGCATAAATCTGCCTGTTGCTAGAGCTCTGATGAAAGGAATATCGTGGTTAATTAAATCCATTCATAATCAGATGGATTTGGGTCTGACTTTGGGCACAGTTTCCGCTGCTTTTGCTACAGTCAGAATCATCTTCACGCAACAGTTTGGGAAAATAAAGCAAAGTTGACATTTTCTGCAAGCGTGCAGTTTCCCCGGAGGGCCGGCGCGTGGCTTAGGGAGGGCAGCGCACGCTCCAGTGCCAGACGGGCGATTTACTGCCCCAGAGCAGCGTGAACATCACTCACATCGCTCCTCCGTTCACACTGCTACAGCACCGAGCGCCAGCGCTCCTGCGACCCCAGCCAGGACGCAGCTCCCTGGGAAGATGCCACCACCACCGTCCGGCTGCAAAACGGCGACAGCGGCAATATTCCCTCCCAGTCCTTCAGCTTCATTTTCTAATCCACTTTCTGCCACTTTTTTAACCAGGGCATCGTGGCACCGAGTGAAACACCATCCGGAGCTTGTTACTTCTGTGCCACCACCAAACCCATCATCTCATCAGAGAATGAAGTCAGGTGGGTTTGACAGGATCTACTTCATTTCAACCACGCTGACAGGCATGAACTTCCATTCCCAGTCTCTAATTCGCCCATTAATTCAATCTTGCATTAGTTTTTCCACCCGTTTGCCCAGGATGAATGTCAGGCTAATTGGACGTAGTTGTCCAAGCCATCTCACTCGCTCACTCCGCAGCCTCTTGGTACAATGCATTCTCCTCCCACCCGACACAATTTTTCAGCTCTTCAGGATCAAGAGGGAAGCCCCACGGGGAGCTGCTTCTGACTCCAGTTTAAACCCATTTCTCCCCAAAACACCCTTGTGCCAGTCTCG
>NW_010549134.1:0-220 GCF_000687285.1 Phaethon lepturus | reverse complement strand
CGCACCGAACGTAGCACCCACCACCGCGCGGCGCGCTCGCTGCCCCCCCCGCCGCAGCTCCAGACGCGGGCTTGCACGTTTCGCCCTCGCCACCAACGCAGGGTCTCAGCTTCTGGAGGCCTCCTTTCCCGCTTTCTCTGCACCCACAAGAAACGATGATTCTTGTCTTTTACTGGCGCTGGAAATCTCCTGGTTCTGTGAAGAGGGAAGTCAGGCAGCG
>NW_010549133.1:0-24878 GCF_000687285.1 Phaethon lepturus | reverse complement strand
ACGGACGGGCAGCCGCTGCGCGCCGCGCCAAGCACGAGCCCCTGAGCAGGTTCCGTACCCGGTTATTAGACTTGCTCTCCATCTGAAAGGGAAGAACTCGCAGCTCCCCCGCTCCCAGCGCGGCGGCAGAGGCGAAGCCGCACTTTTGCTTTTAAATAGACAGAAGATAACCCCCAATTTTAACAAAACTCTGCGAAGTCTGTAAAGCCACACCCAAGTCGGAATACCTATGGCAAAGAGCGCTCTAAGAACAATGAGGTTAACTTGGTATTACGTGCTGCTATATTTGGAACAAAATGGGACCTTAGTGCGCAGCTAAGTATTTTCATTTACAAGTGAAACAAGTCTCCACGAAGCCTCAAGCGCTATTTCTATGGCTTTTCACTAGATTCATTTTGCAGCAATGCGTTCTTAAGGTGGAAACCAACCCCCAAAAAAGTGAGGTAAACAGAGATAACTGAAAAAGATAAGAGACATTTTTCTCTTCTTCGCTTACCCACTCCAACCATACATCAACTATTGCACATGCACAGTTCCCTTCCTTAAAACTCTTCTGTACCACAACAGTGAGCAGAACTGCATTTAAGAAAATGTAATTACAAGACCACAAAGAACAAAAAAAACTGACTAGAAGGCAAAGCTCTTAAACCCAGTAGCGTCTGTATTCCGTACGTGAAACAAAGGCTTCTGTTTGTCTCTTAGGTCACATTCGAGCAAAACTGAAGGTAAAGCAAAAACTTCACTGACAGCCATAAATGCCACCAGCACACACAGGCCCTGCAGAAGCCCGCTAAAGCACCTGATAATTCCACGTTGATTAAAAAAATGTATTAAAAGGACTAGGGTGTAAAATCGTTAGCAGCCGTATTTTTTGAAGAAATATTTCTTTTAAAAAATAGTGTTTTGTAAAAGTCGAGACAGATGCTTCTCATTAGTCACTATGTTTTATTAAAAAGGAAAAATTATTCTAGCAGTCCTCAAGAATTTTGCTGATTTTAAACTATAATTTCATAGAAAAAAAGAAAATTATATGAGCAAACTTCTGAGAAAGTACTGAAATAGATTTGGGGGTTTTTTTGCCTTCCTTCCTCTTTGCAGAGGACAGAAAGAAGGGGAATTTGTGTATTGTGTTTGAAAATTTGAAACCAAATTTGCAAAAGGTATTACGTTCAAAATTCACCTGTTAACCAGCTGCAGCAAAAGATGTATGAACACATATAGAAGCACCATCCCAATTTGAGAACTGCTGCTTGCAGAGTAATTTGCTTACATGTATAATTTATTTGCAGCGCCATTGAGAGCAGCTACAGTTCAGGCAAGCATGCACACCTCGCTTTGCAGCCTTCTGGCAGGTATAATTTAGCAGTTTGAAAGGAGTCCTCTAACTAATTTTGAAATGTTAAGCACAACCTCTTGAAATCTAAAAAGAAAACAGCAAAGCAAGGATAATCAACGTATTTCTTTCATGGCTGAAAATCATCCAACTCTTAATCAACCCCACAAGAAAACTCTACTGTATTTTATAGAAAAAGGAGAAACTCAAGCAGCATCGAACAAATGGATGGTCTTACTCTCTGAAATGAATGACACTCCAAACATACCCACTAGCTAAAAATACAGTAAGTCTTCTGAAAATACACGCCAGGCGTCTTCACAGTACCCTGCCCTCCACCCTAGTCCTTCCCCTCCTCCCACGTTACTGTAAAAATTTAGGCAGTTTTTAGGGGCTGAAAGTCTCACTGACTTCATTAGGATCCACAGATGTTCTTAAAATCTGTTAAAAAAAAAAAAAGAAAACCAGGTAATTAAATATCTGAGTCTGTGTTTTCTTTCATAACAAATGCTTCTACTGAAACCTGATTTAATTCTAAGGATGACTAAAAGCCCTAAAAATTAAGAGCATGAAGCCTGTCACTTTACTGTATTTATAGTAAAGACTAAATCACCAAAATTAGAAGATTACTGAGTTTATGGGAAGAAGCCATTACTTACTCTCACCTAGCAAATAACCAACTAACAAAACCAAGCCTCCCGCTGTCAAAGAACCACCATCCATTGATTGGAAGCATCATTTTATTCACTGCATGATGTTATCATTTGAAAACTTTATTCTTGCATTACAAAACACAGACCTTAACTCACTCATCACTTGATAAAATCATCTAAATCTTTTGTAAAAGAGATCTGTAACAAAAAAGTCGAAGCAGGCAGCCAGATGAGCAGTAAGAAGAGGTTAGCGATTTTATTCGCTGGGATGAGAGAATTCATGAACAGTTGGGCAGACACGCAACAGTTAGATCAGTTCTACAATTCATTTTTGTAAAGGAAAAAAAAAAATACCAAGGCAGAGGAAGACTGGAAAAAAGTGTTACAGGGTTTTGCTTCAGAAACAGCGAAGAGTGAGCCCAAGGAAGTATAAAGGCTGGCAGGGAGAACAGGCCCGGTGGCAGAACATGCAATGCAGTAGACACACGGGGATTAAAGGACCTCAGCAGCGAAAACAATCTTCTAGCAGGTAGAGAGACAGCAGGAAAAACAATTGTGATTATAGGAATAATAGGTGAAAAATACGCTACTGTGCTGTGAACAGGGTGAGCTTAAAACTAATACATAGTTCCCATGAAAATTACAGATTTTCAGAAGAACAGATTACTTTTATGTAAACAAGTGGCAAATAAAAAAGTCTAAATTGACCTGCATCACCATTACTCATTTCCACTGGAGGAAATAGTATTTTCCTTACTGGGGGGGGGGGGAACCCCAGACACTGAACTTATTCTTTTCTTTTTCCCTGAGAAAAAAAGGAAAGGCCACCCCTTGTTCTAAGTAAGTATTATTAGAAAATAGATAAGCACTAAAGTGAATTACAATTTGCCTGGATAAGCAAAGAACACCTTTAAAAGACTGCACAGCATCAGAATACTATGAACAAGTAATGAGAAAGAAAAAGCTGACTTCTGAAAAATAGGTAGCTGTTCTCACTATTTTTTCACTCTTTCTCCCCAGTTCCCAGGTACGTTCAAATCACACAAAGTCCCAGATTATTCAAGACCTCTTTCAAAAATTGGCTTGCCGTAAGAATCATTAATCTTAATTATTAACACTATTCTCGTATTATGAGAAACACAACAGCAAGATGCCTCAAAATATGGCAGCTGGAAATGGAAATACCGGGTGGGAGAACAGGCCAGATAAGCTGTTGAGCGTGATGCAAATCCGATCAGCCTTTTTTAGTTTAAAACCTGATGATGGTTCTTCAGCAGCTGTAGCACTGCATGGCATTTGCAGCTATATGCCATTTTGAAACTGCCATACGATCGTGAAGGTATGCGAGAAGCCTCTCCTCTATCAATGCTAATCCATTTGCAGGCATTACTACAGTGATAGTGTCCATGTCCCTGCAGCTCAAACACATCACCAGCCAAGATACAAAAACGTTATGGATCAAAGAAGAGGCGAGCAGAGCCCTCCTTTCCTACGCTGGCTCTCTGCACTGTATAAATGTCTTTTTGTGGTCAAGTTGAGGGTAAAAGCTCCACCATGTGGGAGAAGCTCAGCACTCGCCAGGAGAACGCAGTGTTTACTCGTGGCGGACCCACAAAGCATCGTCCTCGCAGGTACCACGCAACAGCGCAACCAAGACGTTCAAACCACCGTGGGACCTGCAGAAGGCTCCTGTGCCTCAAAAGCCATACACGCTCCGTGCCGTTTGGTCGTTTAAAACACGTTGGTACTGCTACGTGTACCCACAGAGCATTAATACCTGCCAATTACGAAAACGAGGTAGCTCAGAGTACTTCCTATGCTTTTGTTTTGTGAAAGGGTAACTTTTTCCAGGACCATGAATAATACTTGGTGCTGTATGACTGAAAACAGTGAATAATCGCGAAAAAAAGGAACTGTTCCATGTTACAGCGAAGAGACAGCCTGCCAAAACAAACAGATTATGGCTGCGAAGGAAAGTAATGTGTCTGTAATTTTAAACTCTGTCCACTTTAGTAGTTCAACAAGTTTTTATCTCACCCAAACAACCAAAGCAGTAACACACAGCACAAGAACTGCATGAACCGACCTGTAATATGTACGTGTGTGGTGGTGGGCAGCAGCAGACAATTCTAACAGAAGGATACCCATGAAATTTCACGATAAATCTACCTTCGAAGTCCAATACAGTTATGCTAAACAAGCAGGATATTATTTCTAAGCAGTTAAAAAATACATTTTAATAGGAATACCACCAAGTCTTTTATTCTCACAAATAGTCACATAGTTCATCGGTAAGCCAGTAAGAAAAAAAAAAGGAAAATACGTTGAGTAAGAAAAATGTTACAGATAATACTAGAAAACACTGACAATGTTTCAGGATTGCATTTACACCAGTAAGAGGGAAAGGCCATTACGTATTCTTCGGCATCAGAGCAAACCATTTTAAAAGTGTGTTTTAAAAGAAAATAATTGGGGGGAAATGTCTTTGTTTCATAATTTAAACATATTCACTACAGGTTTTTTAAAAACAAGAGCCTAATCAGCATACAGGGAGTAGGGTTTCAGCAATGACTACTGATTTCGCAGGTGCTTTTTAGTAGCCCCATTTGAACCGCCACTCTCTTTACGCAGCTGATGAAGCCCGAGGGGGAGCAGAGGCAGCGCTGCCTGTCAGGCCGGGCGTTCTGAACACGCCGCCCGCGTCCAGACAGCTCACAACCCACACGACCCGAAGGCTGGCCATCTTTCACCCTCGCTTTTTCAGTACAGGCGTGGCATCATCAGGTAAGGGTCCAGCACTGTGGGTACCAAAAGGCAATGGGACAGCGAAATACGGAACGGTAGTTCTAAAAATGCCAGCCCCATACCGGCTCCGTGGCCATGCCCCCGCTTCTCCCAGGCCAGGGCTGCAAACCGGGGAGCAGCCCCAGGCCTGAACAGGGAGGAAGGGATCCGGTACCCTGCCCCGTCTGGGATACAGCCCCGAGACCTGCTTGGCCTGATCCAGACGCCGTCACCTGGACAGCGTAGGGTGGCCACACGTACAGCTTCTCGCTCCTCCACCACACCCTGGGCTTTCCACGCTGCTGAGGCACTGCACGCGGACGACCTGACCCAGCTGCTAACATGCCACGGAAAGTCGGTCAAATGTGGTCAAGAGGCTGGCAGCTGAAAAGTGCTGCTCTGCGTGCGGAGCTTGCGGAGACACCGAGGTTACCGGGCAGATCAAGACAGGTTCAAAACGTTTGGAGAAGTGTATGAGAGTTTTCAACACCGACATGACAAGCTGGCCGGGTGCCACGAACAGCAACGCTCGCCGGGGAATCGCACAACACGGGAGAGCTCAGGGTGCCGAGGAGAGACATCCTGGCCACCCACCGCGGACAACCACTTCCACAGCCTCCACCGGTGTTCCCCGGCTGCCGGACACCCCCGAGACGCCGAGCAGCAGCATACCAGCAGCCAGCTTCTCTGTAGCAGTCCCTGGCGAGATACCCATGTACAAAACCACCCCAAAGCAAGCCCTCCCTTTTAAAATCCCATCCCTAGAGCCTGATCCAGGCTGCTAAGTAGGTTGATTTTCAAGTATTTAACATCCAGGCGGATGTTCAGCGATCTGGGTGGGAAGGCGGGGTGGGGGGGGAGGGATAAAAATCAGCCTCTGTCATCGCTACCGAAAGCCGACTCTTATACCCACGTAGCCAGTTGGCACTAGCCAACCATACCTCCATTAATCTGAATTTATGCTAATTCTGTCACTCATCATTACCAGCTCTCTGGGAAACACCCCAATTAAGCTCTATCCTTACTAAGGATGGATGAAGATAAATTTTAAGAACTGTTTTTTCTTAAGTAAGGCTGAAATAGAACTGAAGTTCTCGAGGCTGGTAGAAAAGGAACGTTCAAATGTACATTTCACACGAGCACCTATTTTTTCAAAGACAAGCTATCTTTTCAAAACTAACTTAGACATTATAAATAAGCTAAGGCTAGTTTTACCAAACACATTGTTCCCAACAAATCTGCTAAAAGACGTGCCTACCTTTAGTGTCAAACCACCTCAGCTGACTGCACCAGGATCAACATTAATTTTGAGTCGGACTGCACTCTGAAGTCAGCTAATGGCACGGCATCATCCACGTATGATTTAGGTGTCTTTGTTTTCAAAGTGCAAAGGATCATTTGATGAAAGTTTTTACAAAGTCACACTCAATTCTAGATTCACGTTTCCCCTTTAATCTACACATAACCTCCAGTGCGTTCATTCTCCGCGCATGAGCATCCAACTGCATTCACTGTAAAACGCTGCTTTCCACAACATCCCACCTACCGTTAATGCTTTCATTTGACCAACAAGGAACAGTTATGTACCACTTTACTCTTGGTATGTTTGCAAAGACAGACAGTCAACATCTCTCTTCTCATCAACAAAGGTGGAACTACCCTACTCCAAAGCAGCCATCAGTTGGCTCCCAGGCCTCTCCTACCCAACAGAAAAGACTTCTGCTGCCTTGTTCCAGAGCTGGTGGTGATGGACCTGGCTGGCAGCTTCATCATAAGGTTACTCTCCTGAGACTTTCCTTCCTGTTCAGTAAGATCTGAACTTCTCTGTATAAAAAATATGAATTGTATTAAGAATATTAACTGACGCATTAATGAAACTGATGGGGAAAAAAGCCTGCAAAAAATAAACCATTTACACGCACAGAAAACTATGTGACTGGTTGGATAAAATGCTAACGCCTCCATGCAATTGGAATAGAAAGCATTCAGAGATGCATAAATCTATTTTATGTCTCATCTCAGGAATTACCATTATTATCAGTATCTGCACTGGAACTGAAGCGAACTCAAGAGACATACAACGTATTGAAGTCACCAGCAGTACTTCCTATAGGAGCGAAATACTCATTACAGGTGTGACACTTAAATACTGACCTGCACTGATCACGCTTAACTTGTTCCGGGATCATCAGACGTCTGACAAGGCAATATATCCATAACCATTCATTCCAGCGATCCATAAGTTTTGGATTCAAAACACCAAGTACTAGGGCATATTTTATTTATATGCTCAATGACTATAGAGCATAATCTTGTCACTGCTCAAACTGCTTAATCTGTCTCAGCATTTAAAATTAAGTTGAAAAGAACCACTAGTGCTTTTAACTGTCCTTAAATTACATTAATTGTGCTGTTAAGCACTTTAACAACCTTATGAAGGAAGCTAAGTAAATCACTGCTCAAAAGTAAGTCTACATAACCACCTCCAAACTTCCATGCGCAGAACAGAGCTGTCAATAGCCCCAAACTGCAGAACGAGGATCTCCCACACATGATCGGATCAGAACCAAAGCAAAGCAGAGGCTACTTCTGCCGTTTGCCCAGGCAATGAGCTATGTCAGCACCAGCTACTGTAACATCAATATATTGTATGCATGGAGAAACGCGGAGAGCACTGAAGTTATGCTGTCACGATTCTATTTACACCCTGTCCTGCTAGCAGACAACTGATGTCATACGCCTGTATACAACAGAAACAAATTCACAACCTAGAAATTTCTGCTGGCAGGAGATCAACAGGCTGTAACAAGTACTGAAAACAAACTATCCAGCCTTTAGCCAGAGCTCACTGATCTCTGCTTGAACTATTACACTAGCTTAAAACTTGACTGCTTCAACCACGAAGGTGTCATTACCAGTGTCAGCAACAATCTGAAGCAAAGCCAATGTCAGTGACCACAATCTTCAGCTTTTTAGATCTACAAACTCACTTTATGGGATCTGCTTTCTACATCCTCTGTAACTGAAGAATATATACAGGTGCAGTGGTCAAACAGCTTGACAGAAATATTCTTGTGCATTATAAATAAGCACGCCTGTACCAACACGCAGAACGTTTGAACTTGTACAAAACAGCAGCCTTTTGCTGACAAATTCTTATAGCAACAACAGGCAGAAGTTGAACCAAATACAGTTCAGATTAAGAATAGCAATTATATATCCAGTGATACTTGATATATCGAGAAGAAACAATGGAATTAAATAAAGAAATTCACAAGTTTCAAGCCATCTGTATATATCTGTACTGAATATCAAACCATCTGTATTATATTCTTAGATCAGCTAAAGCAAACCACTGGTACCAGTGCCAAGTTTGGCAGCAGAGACGATTTGGACCATCACCAACAAGAATGAGCTACCATGCCTTTTAGAATAAATTTTGTAGAAAACACCAAAAGGGTTGATCAACACAGATTATCACAGCTACAAGCAGCCAACTAGTTTAAAAAACAGTATTTGCCATCCCACAGTATTTGATTTTATAGTTGTACGATACACTCCACGCCTAAAAAAGAAATCAAACTTCTCACTATCACTGTCCCACAGGGAAACAGCTAAAACCGGTTTTGTACGACAGCACGAAGCAGCTGCACATGGTGGCACCAAGCGTGGTGCCTCACATCAGCTGATGCAGAAGTTCACAGCCATATTCAAGCACATCAAAACCCTGTAGCATGCAGGTGACACGGGCAACTGCACCACAGACTGAATCCTTGGTAGCATTTTCTGAGGCACACGCACATCCATGGAAGGTCTCCCACTTGTGTGTGGGATAAGGCTTGGCTTCCTTCATTTGAGACATGTAACAGGCCAGCAGTACCAAGTGACCCACACTCATTCACTTCGTCTTCTCCAACTCCAGCCTCTACCATTCTGCAGCACCCTGTTTCTCCCGGGAAATTCCATCTATCCTTTGAAGTCTAGCCTAAATTTCAAAGGCAAAAATACCAAAATATCCTTGAGGATAAAGGTGCTGATGTAAAGAACATTGACTAACCCCAGTAATTTTATTTTCATATTTTAAAAGGGCCCAAAAATAACTATTCACCACCTTTTCCTCTGCTCAAGATTTTGAGAACAACCCGCCTACCAAAAAGTCTAATTTTCTTAGCGCTAAGAATTTTGCATGGGTGGAACTCTTTAGCTAAAAGTGATGATAAATAACACCTCCTCAATCCTGCGATCTCTAGAAACAGTTTACAAGAATTAATATACGAAGTTGATTTGCAATGTTAAACCAGAATTTCGCAACCCTCTGATGTCCACCTGAAGTATGCCAGGTGAGACATCAAGATCAAGGCAGTACAACACGAAGCTCAACTGTCTCAATTATCTTCCATCCTCTGTACCTTCACCGCCGTGAGACCACGTAACTCCTTGGCATGTTTTTTGCATGCAGAACTATCAAATGTAGCATTACCACAACCAAACGTACCGATAGCTCATCCATCGCACCCTACAGACAGCTTCACAGGACCCTCCGCTCTACTAGGAAGTACAAGATCAGCCCTAAGTTGAAGGTACAAACCCTCTGATGCCAGATTTTTTTTTTTTCAGTACTCACACGGCACTTAGGTGTTAAATCAGCAACATTAAGCAGCATTTTTTCAGTCTTTTGTACAGTTTATATACAAACCATGCTAATTGATAAAAAACAGTGTGCAGATGTTCAAGAACTTGCTTGCACAGTTCCTCTCAACTATAAACCTGCCCTACAAAGAAAAGGCCCCCACATACCTCCCATCAATGAAATGGGTAGAATATAATTTTTTTAAACTTACGCATGTACTTAATGTAGAGCACCTTCTCAAGTCTCAAATTAAAGGTATCGAAGAACAGCCGAATAATCTCTTTTCCCCCATAAAAGATATTTGCACTTTAAACTATGCATATTGTTTAACTCTGTTAGGAATCCTATTATGAGAAACTTATTTTATGAGTCTGCCAAAAAGGATGGTTACCAGAAACGTAATCGCAGTAAGCAATAAAGGCTGACATGGAGTATATTTCTAAGCAATTAGAGCAGGTGTTTTAAAGGCATAAAGCTACAGAGTTATAAATCCATTTAGCGTCACAGACACAGAAAAAATAAAAGGCTACCAGAAGGTTCAAACCCTCACAGCAGCCAAATACTGTTCCTCTTCCCCTGCAGACCACAGCAGCTATAGGACCAACCCCACCACAAAATTTCAGCAAGTCAGAAGAATACAGTATTAAGCATTGAGGTACCACAATCATTAAAAAAAAAATGAATGAAGCACCTTCAAAGGAGGACGCAGCATATATATATATGCTACAAAGCTCAGAAAAACGTTATCACTTAAGGATTGCTAGATCTGTTTTAAAATACTGTTTCTTTTCAATTTAATTAAGCAGGGTTGCATGTAATACCTTAGATGTCATGAAGATATTTTAAAAAACGAGAGGGTCTAATATGGGGAGTGCCTATGAAAAGTAAAGTACTCTATGAAAGTAAGTACAAGTGGATGTGACAAGTCCCATTCAGACCTTAGAAAAACTTGAACATGAAACCTATCTAGAACACAGAACTGGTGGAGGAAATTCAGGGAGAGCTGACTTGCCAATATAACACGTAACAATTGCCGGTTATCAAAATTGCATAAGCCAAGAGACAACACTAACTATAAATATGACTACCAGCTATTCCACACAACCCAAAAGCGTCCTGCCAAGCCCTCCTTCATGTTCTCTCTCACACAGACAAAGGCCTTAAAGCCATGGGACATCTGCCAGGGAAACAAATGAAGTTAAAAAACCAGAAGAACATGAACATGTACTAACCTAAACTTGCGTGTTCTTTCTTCCCAATTCCTCCCCCAACACCTCCCCCTACAAAGAAGACGTCTCAGTTTACTGCACTATTTTCCTTCTCCCAACCAGTCTTACTCTTGGACCAATGTTTTAAAGTTTCCCTACCTTTGAAAAAATAATGTTCAGTTCTTAAATGTTTTGCCAGATCTGGACCACACCCTGCCCTCTCCCAAAATCTTGGTTGTTTGTCTCCTATTGCACATAATCAATTATAGCACTTTCAGGTTTGTATTTTGCATGGTGGGAGCTGATCCAGAAAGGAGATTGTGCTTGTGTGAGCTTGTGTGTTTACACAAACATACACACACACATATACATACACCTTTATAAAATTGTTTTGTTTCTATAGAACTCTAGGGGATTTTCCTCAAACTGAGTTTTTCACTTGTAAGCAGGTAGCACTTGATAGACAAAAAAAATAGCTGAACTTACCAGGTCATGCTAATCACTTAAAATATGAAAGAAAAAAGCAAAATCTCTGTCATTCTATCACCACAAGAACTAGGTATCAATCATAAGCAAGAACTACAGAAAAATGCACACGGACACCCAGCAGATATCTTCAGCTCCACTGTACATTTCACTCTCGCCGTTCTCGTTCCCGGATTCAGTGTCAGACACCAACTCTGATGTTTGACAAAAAAGGGATACGGCAGATTGCCCACCAGCCGCATCATGTGCTGCCAAGTGAGAAATACAAGCTTGGAAACAGTCTCGAGATTCCAGCCAGGACAGCAAGGCTCGAAGCATCACACAAGTGACATAACTAAGCATGGTGGGGAGAGGCTGGAGGGGACGTGGGAAGTTATTGCATGAAATAACTCTGTAGGGCATGCAAAGGAGCTGTTTTCGGTACCGAGCAAGACAACTTAATCAT
Organism: Phaethon lepturus; assembly: GCF_000687285.1. Taxonomy (NCBI): domain Eukaryota; kingdom Metazoa; phylum Chordata; class Aves; order Phaethontiformes; family Phaethontidae; genus Phaethon; species Phaethon lepturus. The sequence goes on along the minus strand of NW_010549133.1, from coordinate 13,339 downwards.
TTAGGATTACCAAGAAATAACTGCAGTTTTCTTCCTTCGGATTTTTCTTTTTTAACTAAGTCTAACTGCAAAACCCCCTTAACTACTTGAATCTGAATTTTCTGACATACTTCTACTTTCCTGTGAATGTTCTGTACCTAATTTTTCTTTATTAGCTACTGCAAAGCAACACAGCAATCAGCTTTCAGAGCATTCAGTAGAACAAGGATCACGCTGGGTCTAGTTCACAACTTATGGCTCCTGCAACATTTAAAAAGAAAGTTTACATCCTATAAAAGACAAGAATCATCTTGCTAATTTGTTCGGTAGCTAGCACAACAACAGTGTGAACACCACATGTACTCAATTTGTCTTCAGACTGTTTTTAAAAGACAGACATTTTATCGGCGTATCTGTTAACACTTTCCTTCAGAAAATATGTTTCGCCTGTCAGCAAACAAACAACAAAATAATGTGTCATATCTGTAAAATGAGGGAGAGAAATAAGCAGGATTAGCTTCAGAGTGCTGCAATAACATGACAATAACCAAACGCTGGAAGCCATAGCTAATGTTTCAGCCCTGCGCTCACAATCCTGCATTTAATTCTGTTACTTTGCAATACCTACACACACGGTCACACTACACAGAGATTCTCTCCAATTCTGCTATTTCACAATAACCAAAGAAATTTGATTGTTATGAACTCGGCTTGCAGTGGGATAGCTGGTGGGAAACAAGGCACCTTACATGGGCTGTGCTACAGCTAGGTGATCCAAAAAGGCAAGGCAGCTACAAGCTGGGAAAGGAAACTGGAGCACAAAGCAGAGATGGCACTACTTGTTCAAATCCTTCCCAAGTCAAGGACCACCACTGCAACTGATTGACCCCCTGGCTTAAATTACAAGAAAAAATTGCAAAACTCTGTTTACCGCTCTGTTTAACTTTACATAGCAAATGCTAGGTAGGTTTTCTATTTCAAATTCAGGAGCATAAGGAGAAGAAACTTCCACCAGCAAGCGCTATACAGGAGCACCTTTGAGTGAGGCTTCCAAGATCCTGAAAACATTTTTAGTAAGTTCCATAAATTGTAGTTCTAATTAAGGATTAAATCTGGACACTAAACACCTCTTTATTTGAGGGCAGGGAGGCTTAAATCTTTTTGTATTAATGCTGAGCTATATCATCTGATATTTTTGCTATGACCAACCTATAAAACCTGTCAGCTTCACTCAGTTTACATAGCTCTAATTATATTTAAGTAATTAGATCATTCAGATTCTAGTTAACATCTTATAGCACAAACTACTGAGGACATCTGGTTGAGCGACTGGCAAAGGAGTCAGAGAAATAAAATGACCGTTCTGTAGCCTGCTCAGGACCCCCGCAAACAGCTCTCCCACCAGACAGGCTCATTTTTCCATCCCACCTGAAATTTCTGCAGACTGAAAGCAGCCCTGCAAGAACAAATCATCCACCGGTTCAAAGAGAGCAGTCAGGTGAAGAAAAACTCTGGGAGTGCCACAAGTAGCATGAGGGGACTCTGAATTTTCATTTTGCTTTGTTCTTCATCGGGTGAAAACCAGATCACTCTCTTGCATCTCTGGGGCTCCTTCTCCCAATGGAGAATGGCCACGAGCGCTAAAACTGATGTCAGCTCGGCTACAGCAGTGCCAGCAGGAAGCTCCCACACCTGCAAGCCTTGAAAGATTTTCAAGTCTTTAACCATCACAATAGTGTAAGGGAGCAGATTTTAGCAAAACCAGGGAAAACTCCACTGGGGCACCATGAAGTCATTCGTACTGAGAGCACTAAGGTTAAACTGGAAATAAGCAGCAACAGGAGCTGAAGGATCTTTTTTGGCCATGAAGCACTTCGCATAAATGGTTTCCATAATGTCAGCCTTGGTCAGAATCTTTCCCTTGGCCTGGCCACCGGCCAGGGCGATATCGTACTACATACCTGGGGACTCTTCAAAGAAAAGGGTGCCCGAAACACAGGAAACTGCTATCGTGACCCATATTGTGCAGACATGCTCCCACTTTGATCTCTTTTCCTTGAAACCACAGTGCACTGTACCCAACAGATTAACCTGACATCGTCAAAGAAGAAATAAAACCTAAAAGTTCTGGTTAAAAACCCAGTTAAATCTGCTGTTTTCTGTCTTTACTTTTCCTCAACGAACAGATGGAAACCAGCAATAACCATCTGTGTAAAGCAGCAATAACTGTAAAGCACAGTAATTCCACAAAAATACACTAACAAGGTCAGTTAAGTGTTTCTCTAATTGTCTATTGCCCGTGACCTTTTTCAAAGATTTCAAATGAAAAACAAAACCAAAACAACTTCTGAAACGTCTTTTGGCACCTTTGGCCGTAGCACGGTTCGGTTCTGTATCCTAGGGAAATTCCAGTTTGGGAACAACGTTCTGCCCTCCCAGATTTCCCCCTCTCTCATGTGGATGTGCTCCTCACTCCTCCTGACCTGCTAGGTAGAACATCCAGCCTCCATGATCCACAACAAAATCGATTATCAGTAATAATGAGCAGTAGAACTAAACAGTTCCTGTACGTGCAATGCAGCAAACGTTTTAGAATCCTTCAAGATCAAAGCTACTCTATTAATAAACCTACATTTTTATATTCCTTGCAGCTGAAAAATCCAATTAAAACGTTACAGTGACCTTTTACCAGAGAACTAACTACTGTCACAGTGAGGATAAAGTAGCAGAAGACAGCCTAAGCAGGGTTACAGCAAAAACGGGATAGATACCGAGAGATACTATTACAGTTGTTTTACTTCAGTCACTGGGGTGGCAAAGGATGGCCTAATTCAACAGGAAGATCTGAGAGGCTTTTATTAGGTCTCCAAACTAGTGTAACTGACAGTTAAACAAACAAAGTGTCAGGCCTTAAGTCAGCATTTAGACAGTAAATTTATAATGAAGACCTGACAATCAAGAAACTGTACGAAGAGGCTGCTGCCAAGCATCAACTTTAAAAAAAACACCAAAAAATTAGTTATAGAATGAAAATGTCTTACCACTGAAATTAACTTCACAATTTGTTGGTAAAATGATTATAGCAAATAAATAGAGCATAAAAACGCTATGATATATGACTGCATTTTGCCACGACATATCTAGAAGTGAACAAGATAAAGAGCAATGAATGCCCCAAAACAATAGAAGTAGGTGTGTTTCTTCAAACCAGGCATGCCCGCTCGCTTACCAGCTTCCACTTAATCGATCTGTACAAAATTAAAGTTCACTTAGAAAATTAAAAATAATACATATATCCGACACTTCCTGGTATCAGGGGCTTCCACATTTCTTTACGTGATCCAGAAGAAAGCCTCTAATACCGAACCTGCCTACCATCACCTTTCACCAGCAAGGATCTTAAAGGGTATGAGAAGTTGCAAACCCGTGAGAGCGGAGACATAACAACCTTTGGCATAGCAGGCAGCAGCCAAGCACAGAAAGCACCTTTTACAACGCTGGGAAAGACTGCACCGAGTGACCAAGTAGAGCGTGCTGCAGTCCCAAACTAACTTTTCAGCCTTTGCAGTAAAGTTAATTTTTGAAAAGATGGCATGTAACACAGCTCTGGGGCATAGTGACCACTTTATAAGATCCTGAACACAATCTGAACTATCAAGTTCTTCTTCTTACCTTAGTTAAAGTAGGTTTTCACAGTTCCAATTTTAGTCAAGTCCTATTTACAGAACAAAAAATCCCAGATAGTGACATTAACCAAGTTTTACTTAGCGTGGCACATTAAAGAACTAACTATTCTCAGCATATGGCAGGACATCTCAGATGCTAACGGATTTTAATTTATGATCTAAAACAAGCTGATCACAGCACAGTGTGTGTGCTGTTTCAATTGTTCCTGCTGTATTTAACATACCACCCCAAGAAAAAAAAAAAACCTACACAGTTCTAGTTTCACAAGTTGATGGCATGGAGCACAGCAAAGGACTCAGAAAGACAGAAACAAGTACTAGAAGTTGCACAGAAGAAAGCAGCTTTACAATACAATTTTCCAGTCATGGGACCGACCAAAGCTCTGCCTGCACGTACATAAAAAGCCTGAGACAAGCACCTCCTCGCAAGCATGCAAACAGCAAACAATGTTTTATACATAAAACTGAGAGCATGGCTTTGTAAGACAATGTAATTTGATTCAAATCCTGATCTAAAACAGGGAAAGAATCGCCAGTCCTGCATGGGTTAAGGACCGTCAGTAACACAGACTGCACCCACAGCCTCACAGGATCAAGACTCACCAGAAAAATCTTTCTTTGCTAGGAAAGTATGCAAAATAAATTCTCATAGACCAGTTCTTCCCTCCTTACTGTCTGCTTCACCATGCACCTAATTGTGAGGCAAGAACACAGCAGCCCCCGGAGTCTACCCCTACAAAGCAGCAAGTAACGGCTCACTTTTGAAAGGAATGAAAAAAAGACATTTTCAGCGCAAGCAGTAATGATGAGCATAAAATACGCTTGCTTGAGGAAACGGGCAGGGTGTTGTGAGCAGCAGTGGAGAGATGAGCTGAAGACACTGTATTAGCAAGCTGCCCTCTTCCAACATCCAAAGAATTTCGATAGCAAGACTCCATGCCAAAGAAAACTTGCAAAAACCTATAAGCAAAAGAAAACTAAAGCTCCTGAAAGAGACAGGACAGAGCTGGAAGAAGGGAAGGGAGGAGTAACCAGTGCATTCACCACCTTTTTCTTTTTTATTTTTTAAATATATGAAACACTTCTTGCACTCACGTAAAAGAAACCAAGGTTACAATTGTGTAAGCAACTCTGCACAGAGGTCTCCACAGAAAATCAATTGCAAGACTACTGGCTCCTTGTTTTTAAATGTTTAATATTATCCCATCTCCACAATTAATATTAGAAAAGCAACTATGCTCATACCAGACATACCAAACCAAAGTTGAGTACTATCAATATTAACATGCACACACAAAAGTTGCAACAGAAAAAGAGATACGTAGTTTGCTGACAAAACTAACATTATCATATTTCAGACCATAGACAAAGGGTACATTTTATTTATGCCTGAAAATGAAGCAAACCTCTTTAAGTGGTAACACAATACAAATTTACTTTGACATGCACATGCAATAAAATGTGTAAATACCCAATAAGAATAAAACAAAAAATAATTACAGACAAAACACAAGTATAAATTTTATTGAGCTATTCCAACAACATTTGTATTTGACATCAATGAGACAGCAAGCAAAAGAATTAAGTTGATTAGAAACATGAGATAAAGGACAAGACTGAGAAGCCACCGGACTAGTATGGGGAGATTCGTCTCTATTCACAACTTAACCATGGGCCAGGTTAGAAAAGGCAGCTCCTTCCCACCAGCTCAGTCAGAAGACTACAACTACGCATGTGTTAAAAATTAAGCACATGCGACAATGCTTACTGGGTCAGGGCCTTTGTGTTGTGCTAAATAGGGATAAAGCTTATTCACCTTTGCAAAGTTCACCGAGCTGAGCACACCAGACCTACTCGCAGCGGCGCTGAGCAGGAGCTCAGCAACGGAGCACGGCACCTCTCCAGCCTCACAGCTATTCAGGAAGCAAACCCATGCGAAATGAGTAGGCGATCAATATTTCTGATGGCACAAGTACACACCTAAATCATAACCTCTAACCCTGCTGACAGCCTTAGCAGGCTATCGATACTTAGACTACAAAACCTGAGCAATTTGGATAAAAATTGCTGTAAGAAAAAGTTTCAAGCTACACCATCCCATGCATTTGGTGAATAAAGAATTTCAGCCTTCAGATACGAGTCCAACACCTTACGTAAAAACTGCTCTGAAGACATCCCTCCTTTTCAGCATTCGGGGGGCTCGCACGCTGCCATTTACAGTCCGTACAACCACCGGAGCGTGGCTTGGATGAAAGCCCTGCTAGCGACTGAAGATCCTCCTTCAGCCGAGCTGGCAGCAGCCTGTCTTCCTGAAACAGGGGCTGTTTCAAACCTACGGCTGCAGCCAGCTGAGGACTGCAGTTTTAAATGATGCTGCCACAAACTGTTGAATATTAAATTCAACATTCGTATCACTGGGTGCCTATAATGCACATTTTAAGCAGCCTTTCATGAACAGAGAAATCTGAAGGGAGACTTGATAAATTGCGTTATCTTGCCTTCAAACAGTATACCAAAGAACAGGGAGGTACGTTTTAAAGTAAGAGTGTGTGTATGTCCAAATAACTCCGGATTATAACTTTATAACCGTCTGCAGGAAACATCTTCTCTCAGTGATTTGGTACCAATCATCAACAATATTCTTTTAGGACAGCCAACTTATCAGTTCTTTTTTCACGTCTGTTTCTACCGACAGCGCTTCCAGCAACAAGCCTGAAAAGTACCTGCAAATCAGCAGCAGTATACCCTCTGTTTAATCCATTTAAAAAGAAAGCTAACGAAGGTGCAGAAAATGTAACAGCAGCTAAGCCTTATTTACCCACAGCACAGAATTAAGCAGCAGCAAAAAGGAATAGTAAGTGCTAACTCACAATCTTGTATCTCAAAGTGCTCTCAGAGAGGGGTCATTATCAATGTTTTCCAGCTGGAGAAGCAAACGAGCAGCGGCCGAGTGACACGCTCAGAGGCCCGAGCAGAGCCGAGGACGGGGGCAAACATCAGCTGCCAACAGCAAGACTCAATCTCCCAACTTATTTCAAAGCCACTACTACCTAGTAGCTATCGCTCAAATTGAATCTGCACCAATTAAAGGCTTTGTACATTAGTACCAGTCCCCCTAAGCATTATTGCCCAAAGTAAGTGTATATTCACAGTGTATAGATTTTTGATGGGCTGATGCATACCAGCTGAAGCTTATCATTCTGGTTAAAGAAATCTTTTGTTTTCCTTGAAATAATGGATCAGCAACACTATGCAACCTCAAATACCTAGCAGAGGTACCAGAGAGAGCAGGAGTAAGACTTAACCCATCACACTTCTGTGCATTTCATCATACACAGCACTACCTTTTAGCTCTGCAGATTACTTTCTACAGGAGTAAGTCAGGGCATTTCCATGCAAAACATACGACCTTTTTGCATCTAAGATACATCTAGTCTGAGTCTTCATTTAAAATAAAAAGTCAAAAGCTATTAAATTGGGTTTTTTCCTTTCCCTTTTTTCCTTTTTTTTTTTTTTAGGTAAAAACAATGAGAATGCTTCTAATAGTCATAATACCTTAAAATACCATGCAAGTCGTTAAAAAGCTATTTAAGTTTAACAGGAACACAAGGCCTATTTGTCACAGGGCAACATTAAAAATCTGTCAGCGTGCTCTGAAGCCGTACCATCACCCTGGTATCTCATGTACAAATCTTCCCAGGATGTTTCCACAAGACCAGCCTGGTGGTAAACCCCAGGCTATCCTTTTATACGATCAGCGAGCGCAGGTGAGCTGGATTTGACTGCAACACTACAGCCAGGCATTTGTTGGGAGACCCTCCATACTCCCCAGCTGCACTGCCGAACATTTATGTAAATTCTAAAATAAGCTCTCCTCTTCTCCCAACTGCACTGCAATAAGAGTTTCATTTCCAAGTCCAAGGCTTAAGCTCACTCCTTAACTCCTTCCTTTCTTCACTACTTCCCTCCATCCCATCCAGTCCTTTAAACAGCGTCATTTCCCCCGCTCGTTCTTATTTTTACTTCCCCGCAGCACTACTGTCCTCCGCTTGTCACATGTGAGCCACAGATGCAGCCAACGTTTCTCAGCACGGGAAGACCTCTACAATGTAAGCGTCAGAAGCGATTCAGGCTCCTTGTACATCAACCCCCAACCCGTAAGAGCAATCCCACAGCGACAGCGTAACGCAGCAGCACAGGACCACCCCATCTCCACAGCCCAAGGGATACTATAAAATGTTAGCAGGAATTCGACCCCAGCTCGGTCTCACCTGCATACCCCTGTGCAATGCACGCCGGGGCTCACCTGACCATTAGCCAAAGGCGAGATCGCTGGATTCAGTGAAATGAAAGGTCCACCTCCACTGCAAAATTAGTCCAGACGTTTACCAGTAGTTTGGCCTAAATTTTCACTTCCTTCACAGAAACCTTGCACTGGCACTTCCAGATGCTGTTATGTCCAAGCTTGCTTATTCACTACGGTACCTTTCCGCACAACGAAGATAGGAACAAGAGGATCTGCTCAGCTCTGACGTATGAACTCCTCTGAAAAAGCCTCAGAGGCAGCCATGGCCTACACCCTTACATGCCTTACAAGCTCACAGCCAGAAAGACAAAGATATGGGGGAATTTAAAGCATCTGAATACGGCAGCTTCAATATTTTTGTGCATCTGCTTTCAAGCTGTTCAAAGAAAGGGTAATCTTCACCTCTGCTTCCCCAGAGCGGATCACCACGGGCCCATGAACCCGACCGGGAGGCAGGCAAGTGCCTCCCTCCCTCCACCCCGAGAAACAACAGCACAACCCCAGCCCTCCCAGAAACTTCCTTATTACCCCAACTGTCGACAAAGGCACTGAAGTACCGCAAGGCAAGGAAGCGGCGAATTGCCAGCGAGGCAAAAAGCTATTACACAACACTGGTCTGAAAGGCTCCAACTTCCAGCCTACATCTGCTGTAACGCACCCGCACGGAGCCGTCGGGCCATCTCCCGGCTTTAGCGTCTTCCTACCAAGAAATGTATTTATTCGTGCTAAATGCTGAACTCTGCTCAGTCACAGAAGTGACCAAGTAACAGCGTACAAGAACTGCTGCAAGCTGCTCGAGACAGAACAGGAGCACCATCAGGGAACCGCGGTGGATCTAGTACAAATTCTTTCTTGCCTACTGCTTTCCCAGAAATGTAAGTACTGTTCAACAACGGGGAAGACCACTGTTACATCCAACAACCTACACCGAACATCTGCACACTTCCCGTTTCACCTTTTATAAAAGCTTACTGCTGTTAACATTCAGTTATCTCTCTGGATTACCATGTTCTTCGCAACCCAAGCAGTGTAATATACTGTATTTTCTTCCTTTTAACTAACAATAAAAGCAGAAATTACTAACTCATTTGCCTTGTCAAAACAGAGACAACAAGAACAAGCTGAAAACATGTATGTCACAAACGATTAAGATTTACCTTATCTTTACTAATTTAAGGATATCACCTATTCTGATCATGAGGTCTAAGTTTCTCTCATCTTTCCTGGAAAATTCAACACCACACCTACAATTCCACACGTGAGCACTCTTGTACAAATCTCTTCACTCTAGACTCCTCGTCTTCTGGTAACTACCCCATTTCAGTTTGCTCTCTCTCAGCCTCACATCTTCCTCCCTGCTCCTTCATGCAACGCTGGAACATTGTCACTGGATTCTCGATCTAGAAAACACTGTATTTTCAACACCTTGTCCATAAAAGTATATGAGAAACGACCAAGCACAAAGATAAGCAAAGACTAAAGCGTAAAGAACACGTGCAAGAGAAACCTGGATGTACATGATGGGAACTTACTACCCTGCTTACATGAAAAGGACAAGTCAATGAGCACTGCCTGCTTGGTGTCTTACAGAAGTACTGAGCATCCATATATGTATCTGTTCTCTACCCAGTAAACTGCCTTTATTTTCAGCCCCAGTGTGATCAAACTGAAACTCTGAATTATGCATTTTTCTACATCCACTTTTTGCATTACAAATCAGCTTGCAAATAAAGAATAATTGTTCACTGGAATTTTAAACTGCATGTAATTTCTTCTATAGCAAATGTTTCACCCATTACTTATTTGGTATTGCTATACACAGACAAGTAGTGCCACCTTTTAAAAAAAAAATCCCAGCCATTACCATATTCCAAATCCTCACTAGTGCATTTCTCAATACATCATCCAATTAACCACAAACTTGGCGTAAGAGCAGAGCGATTGAAACACGCACTAATTCTGCCATGTTTCAGATGGGCATTATTTCATTTGAGAAACAGGAAAGAGGGCTAGAAAAGCTTTCAGAAATTTCTTTCCAAGGAATAGAACTCAAGGAATCCTACGAAAGCCAATTTCTTGAGCCAGAAGTACAGCAAGGGCCTTTCTTCTTGTATGCCATGCGTGTTAGATGCCCAGGGACAGCACCACGAAAAGCCAAAGCTTTCCTGCGGCAGGGAAGCAACGGTAGCTATTGGAGCATACTGGCAGCGGTGCCCTGGCTTTTATACCCCTCTCAGTTCCCTGTATTCCATTTTCTTGCAGAACTACCAAGGTGCTTTCACTACAGGTCTCTGATCAGCTGGGGAGGAGCAGAAATACATTTACAGTAGCTACAGACTCCTGACACACATTTAACTACCATTATAATATGTAAAGCACTGTCTACTTTTAGGACAGAAACTACAAGTTCTACAGTGCACAAAGAAACAAAATTAAACACTCCGATGCAATCGCTAATTCCACTTCTGATGGAGCATGTCAACTCCTTCACTTAAAGCAAATCAGTTTGTGCTCTGGTACAATCGGATCCAACTAAAAGATGCCAAGAGCTCCACCTGTTTCGAATTAAATAATAGAAGCACTTCAGTATTTAAAAGCTACTCGTTGCTACTTAGTTTTTCCAGATTTTGTTACAAATTCTATCATGTTATAAGACCAATGGCTTACCTTAAAACAATTAGTCACAGCATGCCATAGAACTAATACCCCATCCTTACTTTAACCATGCATGATGCAATACCAGGATGAGATTTTAAAAAACAGAAACGTGTGAGCAAGATCTGGCTTTAGATTTTCATTCCCTAGTTTGATAGTAGCAAGTTACACCGTTCTGCTCAAAAGCAATGAGAAAATGGTACTTTTTACCAGTATGTGTGCCTGTCCTAAAAAGCTATGATGACGTTTTGAGACTTCTGCTTATTGTCAAAATACTTCAACACATAGTTTGTTTGGTTTTCAAATGGCATTAACTTCTTCCATTCATCCTGCAGATTCAACTTAGATCCGAGAGCCAAGCCAGGCTTAGTCATGTAACTCTGCTGGTCAAAAAGACACGGCAGGACCAACTGTCTCCTCTGACATAGATACATACACAGACATATTCAGAAATATTAAGCAAAATCTTAAAGAGGGCTGTATGCCATACCCACAGGAACATGACACCCATTTCCCTGTTCTCCAGCAGAAGGTTGTTTTCATGGTAAAGGTGATGGTGACGACCAAAAACTACAACGCGAAACAGGACTGCGCAACAGCAAGTAACCTTCACGCTGCTGTACGTCAACCTGACTCAGGTCACACAATTCCTTCCAAACAGGAGACGCAGTTTTAACTCGAGGGCAAGGGCATTTCTTCAGTGATTTAATTTGCATTTATTGCCACAATAGTCACCGTTTGCAAGGATCTTTTTTCTCTACGCAGTGCAATTCCCTTGCCACCAGTTATCAAACATGGGTCCATCTTCAACCACGTGGCAAACTGATGCAGAAATGGCATGCTAATTCCACTGTTTCTTTAGGAAAGATAACTAACCTTTACTAGAGAAAAGGGTTAAGTGTTTGGCTGCACGTCTTTCAGGTACAGTCTCAAGTGAAGAGCCACCTTTGATACCTGTAGGAAACTGCCATTTTTGCATCTCGTATTCCATTTGTGAACAGACCTTTTTGTTCTTTAATCCAAGTTCTGAATTATTTAATCCTGCCTCCAACTCTTGAAATCTCTCTTCCTATAAACAAGAGGTTATTTCGTGAAAGGAAATAAATAATTAAGAGAGTCAGACCCTAAAGTGTTCCTGGCTCTGTTTTTAATTAATATTGATACAATCTTGAGAAACCTGCTGCTTAATATTACAAGGCAGGTCAAAGCTCATCAACAGTTAAACGTCAGAATCTTCTAACAGAACGGAGAGGAGGAAGTTGCGAGCAGACAGGGTGCATGTCGCTCCGCTGCCAGCGAAACGGGACTACAGATCCTCAGCTCCTTACAACTTTCTCGTGCAGAAAAACTACAGGTTCAAAGCCATCTAGACCCAGAGCTGCGAGAGCTGGAGTTTACAGGGCACAGGTGGAACCACGTTAAGTGTAAATCCTTCAGGTTTTTGTCCTGGAATAGGGTAACAGCAGCGCAGATGAAAGCGTTTTTATTTTCTGTAATTCCAGACTCGAAATACGTTAGTACAAATGAATGATGGGGGAGGGAGGGAGGCATGGACAGTTCTGTAAGACTGAACTTCATACTCAGCAACGATAGTTTTTATAGCATATTGCTTCATCTGCAAGTGGGAGTAAATATTACACTACCTCTTCATGCAGATGGGTGGATTGAGGGAAAAAAAAACTAATTTGAAACAAATTAACTATTCTGCATATGGATGAAGGTACTCTCTACCTCTCTGGTCACTCCAGGACTCTCCGCAGACAGACTGCGTGCAAAGTTAATAAACTTAGCATTGCGTACAGATTGCCCGGTGAACCTGCCAAAAGGTGAACAGCCTGAATCCGCCACATGTATAAATAATCACAAGTCCTCAACAGCAGGTAATGAATATTGTTCAAACAACTTTAAGCTAGCATTACCAGAATGCTTCAAAGAGGAACCTACAAGCTGTTCGAGTCAGTCTGTCACATTTAGTCTGCAAAAATGAGATTAAGGTTTGCACAGTGGTACTCCACAACAGGTTTTACCGTATGCACAGAAACTAAATTATGATAAAAGTGAGCTATTTTTTACTAAAAACAGAAGAGAACAATCTATCAAAATGCCATTTGGCTGCGTTCATTACATTTTAGAATTTAATTTACATGATAGATACTTTAGCGTAATATGTTTTAATCAATAAGCATTTCTGAAGGCTTTGTTTTTACAGGAAATATTTAGGCTTCTTCACCGTTAAATGTAACGCCACAGCAGTGAGGTTAGGAGCGTTTATTTTCCTATGCTACGCAAGTACAACCACACATACACAGAGGCAAAAGCAAAAGTCCACAATTAAAGATGTCAGACCTTGTTTAACTACATCTTAATTTAATCCATTTTATTTTATACAATTCTACATCTGGATCTCATTTTCTGTATTCCTGTAGGTATTCTGGGCCACTATTAAGAACCCTTTCAAGTTAGCAAAGTTCAGCCAAGTCTACCTTAATCCAAAGCCTTTAAAAGAAACAATAAAACACGAAGGGGGGGGAGAGAAAGCAAAGCCTAAAACAAAACGCTACTTTTACCCTCCCAAATGCACCTGAAAGTCAGAAGGGACCAGCCTCCTACTACAGCTCCTGCGTAGCACTTCCCGTTTGGGGGGGTGCTGGGTTTGTTGGGTTTGGGGTTTTTTCGGGGGTGTTTTTTACCACCGCTCCCGCTAGCTCGTCCT
>NW_010549132.1:26625-26957 GCF_000687285.1 Phaethon lepturus | reverse complement strand
CCTCATCCACCAGGCGGGTCACCTGGTCAATCTGGTCAAACACAGGCTATCGCCCTGGCGCAAGATGCCGAGAGGAAGGAGTGCCTCTGGAGCTGTTCGCAGGCTCCCCGCTCCCCAAATCCCAAACGGATGGGCAGGCAGCGGGCCCTTGAACATGGAGCAGATGACAGGGCGTCTCCGCTGCGCAGGGAGCAGATGAGGGGAATGCCTTCTTTGCCCTCCCTGTCCCCCTCAGCCTGGTTAGACACAGCTGTGTGTCCCCCAGGATCTGCAGCATCAGACACTGGTACCTCACAGGGGAAAGCAAGACCTCTCCCTGTGGCAGCATGAAA
>NW_010549132.1:21307-26509 GCF_000687285.1 Phaethon lepturus | reverse complement strand
GGTGGCCACAGCTCCCGGTACCGCGTGCCGGGGCTGTCCGGGGCTCGGCGGCCGGTGTGCAGGAGGGTAAGTGCTTCGGGATAGACATCTGTGCAAAGATAAAGGCAGCAGAAAGGGAAGAGATGCCGATAGAAATAAAGGAGGCTGAGATAATGAAGCAACATCCAACATTTCCAGCAATGAGTAACAGGCAGGCAGCTCGAACAGGCACCCTGTTAGGGGTAGCAGCGAGAGAGGGAGCCAGCCGGTCCCCTCCCTCTCCCCACACGCTCCTTCCCCCTCTCTCTCCCCTCCTCCCTTGCCCTCCTCCCCCTGCATAAATCTTTCATCCAGAATAACATCTCTCTTCATAAGGAGAGAAAGAATTAAATATTTCACGAGACTGCAGTCAATCTTGCAGGGCCCTTCTGTTGACATTTCAAACATATATTTGACATTGCTTTCTCATTCCCTCCTGGTAGAGCAAGAGAGCTCTGCAGAAAGCCCATTACCCTCTGCAAGGAGCGGACGCCGTGGGCTGTTCAAGACACCCTAATGGGAAACGAGATGGAGGGAGCAGCCCTGTGCCACCCTGCGTCCCCTTCCTTTGATCTCCCTTTCCTTCTCCCTCCCCCTCTGCCTCTCCCTCGCCAGCTCCCCCAGAGCATGAGCAGCCCCTGCCCTGCGTTTTGTCCCTTCCTTCCAGCAAAAGTTGAGTCGCACCCTTGCTGTGTCCAAGGCAGGACCTAAAATCCACCGGCCCAGTCAGCATTGAGGGTTTGATAAAGCATCGCTGAGCCACATCCTGGGGCAGTCCTGGCCCCTCTGCTCTGCGGCACCCGTGACGGCTCTCTGCTCGTGGGCACAAAGCACAGATCACGCAGGGAACAGGAGATAGGCTGGGGTTTCATTCTGCTGCCAACCTCTACAAGTCAGCTGGCCATTAAAATCTGGAAGGAAGGTGATGAGAGCCCTTCTCCCCCAAATCCATGTGCCTCTCTAGGGCACTTCAGTAGCTTCCCGGGTGCCAGAAAGCTGCCCAGCTACTCTCTGTGCTGCTGCCAAAATCTCCAGCGTTCCTCTCACGTCCCAGAAGGCAAAAACCTGCAGCACGTGGGGCGTTGGCAGCAGGGCTGGACAGGGCTGGGTGGCATGTCCCCACAAGCCACCGGCACAGCGTGCTCTGACCGTAGCACGCCAGAGCAGGCTGCAAGGATGCGGGTCCAAGCTGTCACCCACTGTGACACTGTGACTGTTAGTGCTTCTCTGGCAACTACCTCTGATCCCCGCAGCCCCCCTGGGTCCTCTCCCAGAGAGGGAAACAATGGCAATGGCATCACCGGTTTCTCTTCTGCGATGCCTCCAAACAAGGAGATGAGGAGACGCTTTGCAGCAGAGACGCGAGGTGATGTTTCCAGAGCAGAAGGAAAACCACCTCCCACCCAAGGCATCCGCTGCCCCTTCCACTCCTTGTGCTAATGCGAGCCTCATGGAGTGTCATTGCCCGGAGAAACCGGGAGAATCAGAAGCAATTACAAGGAGGGACCCTGACCCTGACTGCATTTACTATCCTGCATCGCAGCCCCAGGCTCCCAGGATGCGGCTCGGTGGCTCGTGGTGCCTGCAGGTAGGTTACCGCTCTGCGGCCACAGCAGCAGATAGCTGCAGACTGGAGCGAGAAAGAAGGTTCAGAGTTCTTTGGGAAAGCTGGATGGATTTGCAGAGCCTTCTCCTATTTAATGAGGTTTTACAAATTGTTTCTAAGGTCCTACAATTCCTCCAGCATGTCAGTTGAACAAATCCCTTCCTTCTTTTTAAGTTCTATACTTAAAGATACATTTAATCCCCCTGTTAATATATTTCCCAATTCCTAATAAAATTACAGAACTAAGATTTTCATCTAGTTCTACCCCTCTGACTCAAACTCTTACTGTAACCTTTGAGTCTTCTTTAGATCAGCAGAGATTGATGTTTGTAGATCAAAAGGAAAGATTTATGATCGCCAGTATTTCCCCTAGAAACACTCATGACCCACAAAAGCTCACGTAATGAGATCCAGTGGCTCGAAGTCAAAGCCAGGCAATTGCAAGCTGGAAAGAAGATACCACTCTTTAAGAGCAAAGGAAATGGAGTAACAGAACCGTCTGCCGAAGAGCGCGTTCTTCTGCCCCACGGGACCTTTCAGCCCAAAGTAGAGCTTCCAAAAGCAAAGCTGTCCCGCTGGGGAAGCGATGTGGGGACCCTGAGCGGAGCGGCAGCACCGAGACCGCCCCACCCGCCTTTCCCTCGGTCACCGGAGACCGCGGGTCCAAAACGGGCGCTGTAGGGCCAGCCTGGGGACTGACCCCGAAGCCTGGGTGGAAGCCGCGGGGCGAGCACCGTGCGGGAGGGTTGGCTGAGACGATCACATTGATTTCTGCCGGCATTAAAGCTCCAGGAAGAGAAAAATATCTTATGTTGCAAGGAAGTATTTTGCAGCGAAGCATTTATGTGCCAGTTCTCTTCCCTGCTAATTTTTGCTTTGTCAAAGCTACTGGAAAGTATTTCTTATGACTGACAAAGCAGTGGAATTTATGAATAGGCAAATTAAGAATAAAGATGGAAGGAATAAGTCTGTTCATAAAAAAGCTGAATAATTCAGTTGAGGATCAGTTACTTGAGTCGATTCCCCCAGAATTTGAATGAAATCATTTTTAATGAAAGTAAGTTTGTCTTTTGGTTTGAAAACCTGCGAGCCGGAAAGCAACATATTTGCATTTTGCTTTCCAATACATAAACTGAGACTTCATTTTGTAGGCTTTCTTGTTGAATAATCTGCTCTAATTTAATTGGAATTTGAATCCTATAAAAAGCATTTTCTACTTAGTTTTCTACTGATCTTGGGTATTGAGATTTTGTGATCTGAAAAAGCAATACGTCTGTGTTTGCTTATTATCATACTCAGAGTAGCTTTATTGTTTTCGCGTTTTCTGCTGAATAATCTGTTGAATCTAAAATGCAGTTTTGACTTAGCCCCTTATTGATATTTTTATTTTAAAATGTTATGATATGAAGAGCGATTTGTTTGTATTTTCTGCTGGGAAGTGTCTTCTACTGAGTAACAGGGGGGCTGATTCTGTCAATGTTTACAGGAGTAACTAAGTCAACAGAATTACTCATACAATTAGCTTTACCTGGCCCTAATAGCCAGATATTGGAAAGCATTTAAAATGTAGGTGGGTGTCTACGGCGCAAGTGAGGAGGGTGTACACACCTAACCTTTCTCAGCTCCAGTCTCCATCTTTAGGTGCCTAAGTACCTTTATAACTCTGGCCCACAGTTTGTAATTCCATAGAAAATGGGAATGGGACAGTTTGGAAAAAATAAGCAACAATACAGTTTGGATTTGGTTCTGGCCTCCCAGCTTGGACCGAACAATCCCAGGGCACGGAGACAGCCCTGCCAGGAACGCAAAAGGGAACTGCACCAAGAAAATCCACGGCGTGAGCCCGACACGTGCTACCGGGACTACGGCTCTCCTGGGAAATGTGTAAAGTCCGCACAATCTAAAACAATTGCGCTGCACCAAGCTCAAGGCCAGGACCCAGACGCACCAAAACTGAAATCAAGCAAACGCACGCACCAAAATCCCTCTGCGGGTCTGGGCCAAAGCCCTGCGTGGGCAAAACCAGTCCTGTCTCATCTGCCGGTCTCACTAAGACAAGCTCTGCCGCGGCTTGTAGCGCCTAATCACTGCCAGGATAAGTACAACCTGGCACATAATTTAATCACAGCAGCAATCATAAGAAATTAAAATAAATTTATATATGTAATAATCGCTCAGCCCTGGGTTATCAATAATACAAGAGCAGCTTCTGAGAGAGAAGACGACTGAGTGAATCTGTACCCCGTTCCTGCTCTGCAATAGCCGATCGTAATTCTCAGCAGCAGACAAACACCGCTGCCCGTGAACGGTGGCAGCTCGCTGCTCAGAAACAGAATGGACAGCAGGAGTGCTAGGGGGAATATAGCATTTTATTCAGTGCATCAACAGAAATGGATTAATATAAGACAGTGATCCTCTGAGCAATGTCTGGGTAAAATATCACCGAGAGGACAGGAAAGCTACATTGACTGTGAAATAATTCCAAAGGGCAATATCATAATTTTGGTATCCCTTCAGTCCCACGGGTGTTATTTCATCACTCCCGTCACCAGAACAAAGGCATGCAATGCTACAGACCAAATTCACTGTGTCCAAGGCTTGCAGACCAATTTCTTGCAGTCAGGTTGTCGCACTGATGGGTGCACGGGCGCGTGTGGCAGCCCGGGTCCCTGCTGCTCCCGCGGTGTGAGATGGACACTGGCGCAGGGCTCCGCACAGCCCCGGCAGGCACCGGCGACGCGTGGGTCTGCGTGTGGGCAAAGGGCACCGGCTGGCTTAGCCACTGTGGCACGACCTTCCACGGGGGAAGAAAAGATAGATTTGGCTCTCTTACAAGCAGCTGCAAATCGCCCTGACCTCAGCAGGAGTCCTGCCGTTCTGCAGGGCAGAATTTGATTTCGAGACTTTAGGAGTTCAATGCCAACCATTCATGCGTGCATAATCCCCCAGTTAACTACAGGCGACCGTGTGCTGGTGTGGCTCGGAGGCTTTAGCAGGAGGAGCCCGGGATGCACGGGGCTCTCACTGGGTGTAAATCCGTGAATGGGCTGTGCTGAGCCCCCCGGCGCGCCCTTCGCTGGCACCGTGCCGGTGAAACCCCCCTCTCACCGTATGCTAGCGCAACACCATCCTGCGAACCCCTGAGGTTACAGGTCTGCTTGTTCACTTCACATTCGCTTTTCTATCGCCATGCTTTGAAAACCAGAGTTGTGAGTTGCAAGGGGCGAGGGGAGGAGACCCACCCGCTGCATCCTCTGTGCCTGCCCTCGCCAGCCCACCCTCCTCCCCAGCCACCACCCCACAGCCCGTCCCGACGTGACCCAACAGCACCCCGAGGTTTCTCCAAGCTAAATAGGAAGCCGTGGTGGAGTGCAGCCCACCCATACAAATGCCCCGCTCCAAACGCCGCTCCAAGCAGCTCTCCCAGAGCCCCCAGCTCCACGCCCGTCCCAGCCCTCGCCTGCCATGAGTGACAGTGCAATTTAGGAGAACCACAGTGTTTTTGTGTTAACAATCAAATCACAGAAGGCGACAACGAACGCTGGTAGGGCTCAGAGGCTTTTCTTGTTTCTTATGGG
>NW_010549132.1:20834-21278 GCF_000687285.1 Phaethon lepturus | reverse complement strand
GGGAGCCAAGCTGAGACGGGGAGGCTGCCAGCACACGCGGGGCACGGACAGGCTGCCGGAGCACTTTGTTGTTGCCTTTGCCAAGCGGGATGTGCCCCGGCGCATGGGACAACCCTACCTGCAAGCTTGCATGCGCGCTGCAGCACACGCTCTCGTGTGTCCAGGCATGAACGAACATCGCTGGGCGTAAGGAATCATGTAGTCAGCATGTATTCAGTATGTATCCCTGGCACATACGCATGCACACACATCTATATAAGATGCCGTAGCAGAAAGCCCGTGCTCCAGACTTCAGTCAATAAGCAGATGGCTCCCCAGAACTATCATTTTACAACATTACAGCTTCTGCTCTGCTCATGCAGTAAACATTTTCTGGCTTATTGCATGAAAAAAGGTAGCTATCGTGGCTTTGCAAAATTATACATTTCCCACATTACCTGTTTA
>NW_010549132.1:15161-20803 GCF_000687285.1 Phaethon lepturus | reverse complement strand
TTTCTATTTTTGATTTACATCCTGCAGGACACAGATCTTTCTCTGGATCCCAGTGGGTTTTTTCTTCTTATTTGCCTCTTTCCAGATTGTTATAGCTCTGTCACTCTTTGCGGGGAACCGGGAGATGGAAGGCTGTTATGCAGACATCAAGGGGTTGCGATTGCATGCTGGTAAACATGAGAGCAAGAGGGATTTCTGACGGTATTAGAAACCACAAGGTATCTGCAGATCTAAGCGTTCCTGGAGGCAGCAGGTCTAGCTGTTAGCGGAGCAATTAGACCTGGTGTAATTCCTAGCCCTGCCGATGCCCTGCGAGCCACCGTGCAGGAGCAGCTGGTGCCCCACCGCATCCATCGGCGGCAGCCCCACAGCACGCGTGGGACCCTGTGTCCCACCCTCCAGCCACCGCTCGTTTCCACCTGGGCCTTACGAGCTGGGGAAAGGGGGAAGGAGATGATCTGGAGGATATGGCACGGTGCCTTGCTTTACATGTACTGCAATTACCACGCTGGCATTTTCCCTGTGTTCGGAATAAAAATGTCAATAAGGAACAAGTCATTAAACCAGCAAGAGAGTGGAAATGGCGAGAGCTCCCGGAGGCTTGGGGGCCCAGGCGTTACAGCAAACGCAGCCTGTTCCCGCTGTCCCTGGGCTCTGGGGCGCAGGGACAGGGCTTGCGGCTCCTGCCCTCCCTCCGTGGCCATGGCTGAGGCCAGTTGCTCTCTTCAGCACCATCAGACCATCCCACTTGGGGCTCCCCAGTCCAACAAGGCACTGAAGTACTGGAGCGAGTCCAGCCGTCGGGATGGTCAGGGGCTGGAGCACGTGGAGGAGAAGTTGGGTTTTCAGCATCCAGGCAAGATCTTAACTGCCCTCCTCCGCTCCTCACAATCCTGAGGATGCCCCAATAAATGAAAATACATTTTTCTCTTCTCATGAGACCTTTCTGTCCTTTTTACTTGCCTTTTCTTTTCCAAGCCTTTTCTTGGTGCCCGGCTGAGCTTTCTGCCTCCACCAGCACTGCCAGAGACCCCCTCAGGGAATGGTGTTTCCAAAGGAAGCAAAGCAATTCCCCGCCATTGCTCAACCTCAGGGCTCCTGCATCGAGCCAGGCTCTGGGCAAAGGGCACCCGCAGCACCATGGACGCTGGAGGTGACCCTACCATGCCACAGGGTGCAGGAGGAGGAGGGTGAGGGGAGAGGGATGCTCACAGCCAGAGGCAGGTATGTTTTCTCGCATGGAGCCCGGCAGGCAGGATGAGGGCAGGGGCTGAAGGCCGGGGTGCTGGTGCTGACGGCACCTGGCAGCAATTACAGCCTGGCCCAAGGAGCCGGGGCAAGCAGGGCACCCGTGGCACCCTCCTGACCGCAGGCGGTGAAATGGCCCCGAACACACGTCTGCTCTCCTGCACCTACAGTGCCTCCCTCTCCCTCTTTTCAATTATCAAAGCAAAACAACACACACACAAAAAAAAAACCCTCCAGGAATTAATTAATGATTCATGTTGGAGCCTTGGCAAACCTCGCTTTGCAGAAGTTCAAAGCAGGAACAATAAGTATTTGGCAAGGAGGAGGCAAGCGGCTCGTGCTTGGCGGCGTACGGCGCAGAGCGCTGGCAGCGTCGCTCACATCGCGCTGCCCGATAGCGCGAGGGGCCGCAGGGAGCGGCACCGCCGAGCCATCCCAAGCCGAACGGTCACATCCCACCTGACGGATCAGCCACGTAAAAAGTACAACCTGACTAGCAAAGCCTTGTCTTGGGGGCCAGAGGCTCAGGAGAAACACACGGCTGCTGCCACCCCGGAAGGGGCGGCGGTGCGTGCCCTGCCTGCCGTAGACGCGATGCATCTTCCACCCCGTGCTGTCACACACGCGTGCCCTCCTGAAAACCTGGGCCTGAGCAACTCTGACTCCGCATCCTGGAGATTTAGGATAATGAGAGATTTTTAATGCAATTAATAGATGTCATGGGACACGGTCTTGTGAGTCTAGAGCAAATGAGGCTTGGATAATTGGTGTTGAAACATATATATCAGTGAGATGATTTTTCCCCCCAGACAGAGGTGGAGGCTGGAACACGCTGTCGACTGATACCGTACAAATGCGTTTGGCTATTTGCTGGCGGCATCTTCCAAACAAAGTTCTGGTATGCAGCCTCTGCCAGGCAGCCCTGCAATCCTAGCAGCAAACAAGCTGTCATTTGTTTTTAAAAGAAGCTGCCCGGAAAGCAGCTTTATCCCTGTATGCATGCACAAACACACACGCAGGCGCTCACGTGTGCGCGCAAGCGAGCAGCCAACAGGCACCGGCAGCAGCAGCGTTTCAGTCGCCCTGAGCTCTGCCTGCAGCTCCGCTTTCCTTTTGCTCACTTGGGGGCTTGCTGGGGGTGCGAAGGCGGCTTTGATCTGTGGCACCCCGAGACCTGTTACGGTCCCAGCGGGAAGCAGAGGGGTCCCGCAGGGAAGAGGGATGCCCCGCACAGCGTCCTACCGGAGGGACGTGCCACCTCCCTGGCACCCCCCCCAGCAATGCACCCACATCAGCACAGGACACGGTCCTCCGTAGACACCTCCATCCCTGGGCAGTCAGGCCAAAGCCATAAATCTTCCGCTACGTTATCTCAGCAGCGTGTCCGAACACCAGACTAGGACACGCTGCTCCCCGAGCCTCCCCGAACCTGCTCCAGGGCTCAGGTTCCCCTTTGCAGGGCGCACGGCACCGAGAACCCGCAAATTTGTCAGAAACTGCAATATCCGGCCTGTGCGAGATTCCTAAATTAGAAGTTTTGTTTTGCGCTGAACTCAATGAATCAAAATCATCTGCAGAACAGGACTCAGGAAAAATCCAAGCCCTCGCATTTCACTGGGAAACATTCAGGCATTTTGCTGCAGTCAGGGAAAATATATTTCATTTCTCAAACACGAACCATAATAAAATGTTAAATATAACCCGGATATTAAATTAAAACGTAAAAGTCAAAACACGTCAAATCAAAGAGATACATTTGAATATCCTGGACACTGTCAACAGATGGAAGTCAGAATGATTTGCTTCAATACTCTCCCACCTGAACGTTTGCTTCATGGCTACGCGCCGACTCTTGATAATGCAGCCTGATAAAAAAATGCATTTTCCAATGGACAAATCTATCCCTGATACCCTCCTCCTCCATTTCCAGAGCGCAGGTTTACGGATCTGCCTGGCCAAGGACGCAGGGGACGGAGGGACCAGGCTGCAGCCTTGAGATGCTTCCCCACGCTTGGCTTGCGCAGGACCAGGGGAAGGGGCAGAGGCGGAGCGGCTCTGCCTGCGGCCAGCGGGAAAGCATTCCCCTGGGTTATTAAGCATTTGTGTACGGGTTTGGAAACTGTAGCTGTGTCACCCCATTATAATTATGGATAAAGACAACATGGGCCATTGGAGCGCAGTAGAGCACGAGGCTGGAAGGAGAAGGGCCCCTTCCCTTCCTCTCCCCAGCGCTGACTGGGAACGATGGAGATGGCGATGGGCAGCCTGAGCCAGCAGCCGTGCGCCATGCGGCTTTGCCAACCAGGCCCAGGCACTCCTGGCTTGCCAAAACCGAGATGGCCAGAGGCCAGGCTGCTCCAAGCCAAACACCGGGAGGGTTCCCTGCGGACAAATCACTTCTGACAGCAAAAGTGGGAATCAAATTTTGGCTGAGCCCGGTCCCCTGCTGCCATCAGGCATCTGCAGCCGATCCCCAGCCCCTGCAGAGCGCCAGGCAGAGGTGTTTGCAGGGCTCCATCCACCGGGAGCAAAAGCACAGCATTGAAGAGAAGCCTGTTTAAAAAAAAGAAAGAGGTGGGGAGAATAGCATAGCCCTGGCCTCGCGTTATCACTATGCAGCCCTGTATTTCTGCAGCGGGGCGGGGGGGGTACCAGGGGAGACATACCTGTCTCAGGGACCTTTTAATGAAGCTTCAGCACTTCATTAGGCAGCCACGGAGCCCCGCGAAGCCCTGTGCTCCCCTCCGGGGCCGCAGTGCCAAAGGCACCGGGCTGGTGCCAGGGCGCAGGGAGACAAGGATGCCTCTGCCACCGCTGGCGGGGGACCAGGGCATGGGGATGCCAAGCCCCAGTGCCCGGCACGGCTCACCGCAGGACACCAGGGTGCTCAGCCCCCATGCCCTGCCTGGCCTGCCTGCACCCCTGCCCGCTGCACTGCCCAGCGCAGCAGCCTGCGGGGAGCAGGGACCGGGGCTGGCTGCTTTCTGCAGGGCCAGGGCTTCCCCAGGGTCCTGGCTGCAGCACGTTAGCGCAGCCCACGGACACAGCCTGGCTCCAGATGTTGAGGAGCAGAGGCTAATGCACGCAACGCCTTTGAGTCAGAAGTTAAAGAGCAGCTGAGGGGCAGCTCTGTGGCTGTCTGCCAGGTGATGTAAGCGGCGCTTTCATAATTCAACAGGCAATAAAGTACTACAGCAAGGTAAGCCCAGCAGCCTGTCTTGGGGAAGGTAACCTGAGAGCAGCGGTAGCACCTGAATCCTCAAGCATGCAGGTCTGTGTGTGCAGGTGAAACAGAGGGGAAGGACGGACACCCTGTGAGCAACCTGCAGGACTCGCTGCTACAGAAGATGGTAAAAGCGAGTGCTTCTTTAAAGGATCAGATGGTATTGATACGAATAAGAACAGTAAATAGTGTTGGACAAATGAAGGCAGCAGTGTGGAAAGTCCTCAGCCCTTATGGGCTCAGGTGAATAGCTGGGAAGAAGATTTACTTAAGATCTGCCACTTTCTGTTAGACTCGTAGCGCAGAGCACGTTCTCCTGCACCGGAGGTTCATCTGCTCCAGTTGCCGGTGAAACGGAGATGGGATGCCATCCTGAGGGATTTCTCCAGCTCTGCCACAAGTTGCTGGGCTCCGGAGCACCTGTGCGAGCAGCAGGAAAGAGGCTTCTCTGGATGTCATTCCTGCCACGCGCAGTTAGAGGTCCTGGATTTTGTAGCATCAGAAAGGCACGAAGCTGGCACTTGGCTGTTCAGTCTGAGGAGCTGCCGAGGGCTTGGGAACAGCCTGGGTCTCGCTAGGTGACCTGCCAGACCCGTCCACCATGTTCCTCCCTTCTCCACAGGTAGCTTTGTGAATCTCCAGCTCTGCTGATCATCCAGCAACGGGGCGTTAGGGCCGGTAGCGATGGCAGAGGAAAGAAGGAGGCAGCTGGAAACCATCACTTAGAACACAGCCCAGCACAGGAACCCAAAAGCCTGAGACCACCCAGGGAAGGGACCGTCAGAGCCTGCACAGGCAGTGTGCAAATGCTTCCTGCGTTTATACCCAGTACAGGCAACGCCCGCCTGGCCACCCCAGGCACAGCGACGGAGCCCGGCCTGCCTGCGGGAGCCAAGTCCAGCCCGGGGAGATGGGGAAGCACCGGGAGAGCCTAGGTGGCACAAGGAGGGTTAAGTTGCAGCCACAGGAGCAGAAAATAAGGTTTCAGTTATTAGTTGATTTATTGGTCTGTCCTCAGTTGGCACTCAGGACTCAGAAGAAAATGTTCCACTCCAAAGCATTAAGCATCTTCAAAGAGCAGAAGCATTAAAAATTGAAATCATAAAATAGACATGTAAATATAGCAGAGGTAAACAGGGCAGCGAGGAGAGGAGCGGAGTGGAGCCAGCAC
>NW_010549132.1:10381-14975 GCF_000687285.1 Phaethon lepturus | reverse complement strand
GACGCCGCCCCGCCATGGCCCCCCGCCTCCCTCCCCTGCCCTAC
The DNA here is from genome assembly GCF_000687285.1 of Phaethon lepturus. Classification (NCBI taxonomy): domain Eukaryota; kingdom Metazoa; phylum Chordata; class Aves; order Phaethontiformes; family Phaethontidae; genus Phaethon; species Phaethon lepturus. The sequence goes on along the minus strand of NW_010549132.1, from coordinate 14,931 downwards.
ATATGGTACCCTAAAGCCTGCAGGGGTTTATACCCGGGGCTTCCCCTTCTCCCTCACCGGTCTTTCCCAAAAGACTTGAAACATGGGAAGAGAGGGGGAGCAGGAGTGGGCAAGAGAGACAGGATGGTGGGGACAGAAGTGGTGACAGCAGGAGACAAGCAGGGAATCACAGACCAGCAGCCACAGGGCTGGCAGAGCCTTCCCGTTCCAGGGGGGTGAGCTGTGCCAAGCCTCGCTGGATGCCTGCGTGAGGTTTCAAAACCGGGGAGCTCGCGGTGCGTGTGTGGTGCGGCAGTGCCAGCAGCAGCTATTTGGAGGGCTTTAAGGGCGCGAAAATCCTATCGCACCACGGCGGCCTCCGAGTGTGCGCGTGTCACGGGGTGGTGACGCGGGAGCTCTTGTGCAGCCCCGCTCCCCACGCCCGCCAGCAGTTCACCCGGGTCCAGCGAACCCAGTGAAGTCACCCAGCCGCCCCGCTCTACGTCAGGGGTCACAGCTGGATGGCAAAGTAATTCCGTCATCTCTTCGGGCAAGGGTGGCTTTTCACACGCAGTATTTCATAGAACCAGAGACAAGCTCTCCCTTTCCTCCTCTTTTACAGCAGCAAGGCAGAACAGATCCAAACTCCTCCAGCTCCCTCTGGCCATCTACCTGCGGGACAGACGGACGCTTCCACCCCTCCCAAAGCACCGGCCAAAGGAGCGGAGCTGCGGAACGGCTCCAGCCCGACCGACGGCAGTGCCTGAGCCTGGGGTTGGGCTGCTGGAGGTGCTTGTCCCTTCCTGGGCATGCAGGGAGAGAAATCCAAATCGCTACCCCTGCATAAGAGCCCCTTGCTGGGCCTGGGATGTGTAAGTGGGAGCTGAGAAGTGCTTCACATGTTGCTCCAGCATCTGGCCCAGCGTAAGGCACCATCTGCCAGCAGGGACAGCAAGCCAGGGGAAAGATGTGGAGGAAGGAAGAGGGAGGGAGAGGAGGACACAAAACCTCCTTACCATGGTGGGAATATACAGCTGGCTGGGGACTGGCATCTGGGGACAAGCATGTGGCAATCCTACCCTCCTTGTGAGCAACAACTGATGCGCCGGGCTGCCTCTTCACAGTATTTTCAGAGCTACCCGCAGAGGTACCGAGTTCGCCTGGCTTGTTACTGCTTCACAGGAGGGTGGTAAATGCTCAGCCACTCTCCAAACCCACATCAGACTACGCTCAGGGGGTCTGAACCTCCACATGCGAGAAATAAACCCCTTCAATAACCAACAAACCAGCCGAAACACCAACCAGGCAAACGCCAAGGGTCACGTGAGCTCCTAACCTTTAAAACCTGTAGAAGCACAACCACTGTCTTGGTAAAGGTCTCCAGTGAGGAGCTGGGGAACCGCCGTGTCCTCCAGAGTCCTGGAGTCCCCGAAGGGCCCCATCCCGCAAGTGGTCATCAAGAGGGACCCCCACCCCTGCCCCTCGCCATGCTGTGGCACAAACCCAGCTCTCTTGGCACCGTACCTGTTTTTCCCCTACACACAATTTTTTTCTTAATTGGGAGCTTGTTAATTATCCCAATACTTTGCGGAGGAAATAAACAGCAATTAGAGAAGTAAGTGGTATTTTTATTCCCTGGCACTCTCGCAGAGCTCCCCGACGCCTCCCATCCGCAGCTCCCACACGGGCACATGTTGCTGCCTGCTCCGGCGCTGCTGCCCGAGCGCTCTCCTCCGTCTGTTCCCCGGGAGCAGGGCGCTGCGGTGGTGGGCTGCCTATCTCTCCCCCGGGTAGGAAGCGTTACTGCGTGAAAGCAGCAGGTCGTCCCGCTGTAATCTGTTTTAAAAGTCATAAATTGCTGAGAAAAGCCAGTTTTCCTGCACAACAGAAGGTTAGCGTGTTTAAAGAGAGCACTGGAACTGTTTTTATTAATCAGAACTGCTATAAAGAAAGCATTTTAATTAACATAATTATCCCGTTTGAGAGAAGCAGCCTGCACCTCACAGATACTTTTCAAACTAAAGATGCGGACTGTCACAGTCAGTCATAATTAAGCAAAATGAGCTGGTTTTCCTTGCTGTACGTCTCCTTCCTCTCATCCACACGCATCCCCTTTCCCATCACACTCTGCAAGGCGAGCGCAGACAGCATCGTGCCATGGGGGTGACAGGGCCCCCATGTCCCCATCCCTGCCTCCAGCATGGACCAGTCGGGGTTAAGCTCCGTCCCGGCCAGTGGTGCCTACTCCAGGCACAGACCAAGCTGCAAACAGGCAACCTGGGAGAGGGAGGTGGCTATAAAAAACCCACAAGATTTGTAGGACTCATCTCCAAACCCACCGTTGGCTGCTTTAATCAAGACATCTTGTCCCACCAGCGTGTCCTGGAGCAGGACGCTGACCTAGGGCTGAAGGCAACACCTTCAGCAACCAGCCAAAGTCCCTTTAAAGGCAGCACCGTTCAGTATTTTAAAGGTATTTTAATGGATGTTCCACTGTTTTGCTAACATCTCAACTTAACATGCAGTATTATAGGCTGTTAACAGTTGGTGTGTTTAATTAAAATCTCCTTTATTTAGAAAGGATGGCTCTGAGTTGATGGGTCTGCTCTGAAATTGTACAGTGCCACTGGAGATGCTCGTGCTGTGTTTTTAACGCAGACCCGAGATCACAGCAGAAGGACCAAAGTCACTGCGCCGAGCACTCAGCGCCATGTCCTCGTGGACTGCAGGGACGAGAGCACCCATCCTACCCACAGCAGCACCCAGTGCTGGGTGTCACCACGCCAGGGCAGCCCACGCTCCCTGGCTGCCACAGTCAACCACCACCTGCAGGTAGAAGAAGGCAAAACATTTCCAAAGAGGGATTTTTAGTTTGGTTTGGTTTTTTGGTTTTTTTTTTTTCATTTGTTTGGCATGGTTTCCTTAAGAAAACAAGATTTGTGCCATCACGTGTTCCACGTGTTGTCTGTCTCCCCTAATTACTCTCTGAATCAGCAGTCAAATTCAACAGCGTGAGTGACAGCTGGAAATCTCAAAGATATTAAATTCCTGGAGGTTTCATGAAAATAGGCAGGTGGATAGAGAGGAGAGGCCTTCCTCGGCTCAGCTGAGCCAGGCTGCAGCAGGAGCCCGGGTCTGCGAGGCTCCGGAGGATCCACATTGGAGAAAGAAAAAGCACAAAAGCCCTGATGATGCAGGGAAAAGGCTGAATCAGAGGATGCATCTTGCTAGATACTGAAATCAGTCAATCTTCAGATATTAGCCCCTGGAAAAGCAGCCTTCTGTAATGCTCATCAGAGCATTAACAACCTATTTCCAAATAGGAAATGTAATTTCCATGGGAAATTCAGTTTTTCTCGTTGGAAGAATTAAAATATTCAGAAAAAAAATAATCAAACACACTTCTCTACTTTGGTTCAACACAGACCAGCACATTTCAGGTGACTGAAAAAGACAATAAAGTTTGGCTCTGATTCAACTAAACATCCTGCATCCCTACTCCGCATTTTCCACATGTCCTCACCTCCCTGGGCTGGAGGTGGGCTCCATGTGCCCCACGAGCGCATGAGGGGCCATGGCTGAGCCGCGGGACGCAACCCAAACCTCCCCTTTTGCAGCAGTTGGATGTTTCTCTTGAAATGCTGTATTGAAAAATTATTTTTACTTTTCCATTTCTTGGTTTTCCCCTAGAATTAAAAGACCCCAACCAACCCCATCCATCTGGGAGCCACCACAGAAAGTCTAGAAGCATCTTCTGCAAGCAAACTTTGCCGGCCGTGGGTCAGTCCCCACAGCAGACTGCTGCTGGCGTCCCCAGGAGGGCTGGGACAGGGACACGGAGCGAAAGGAGAGCACAGGGCAGAGACAGCAGAGCAAAGCCTCAGGCTTGCTGCTGTGCAGGGTGCCGTGTGGCGCACGGGAGGGTTTTGTTTGCGTGCAGGCTACGAAGCACCCACTCAGAGATTTCTCAAGACCTACTTGAAAGACCAAATAAAAATACCTTTCCTGGTCCTGGATTGAGAGAGCCGGGAAGGAGGCTTCCAAAACTGGATTCTCTCCCTGCCTGCGCAGAGGATGGGGTTGTGACACCGCGGAGAAGCTGTTTGTAGGTCTCTGTTCGCAGGCTACCAGACAGGCAGCCTCACCCTCCCTCAACCTGGGCATCTGCCTTCCCCGAGCTCCCCATCCCCGGTATAAATAGGACTCCTTGGTGGAAGCGTTGGGGTTGGTGGCATTGCACAGGGCAGCACGGCAGCTCTCCCAGACGCATCCCCTCCCTCCCTCTGCTGCCCCGTCGCCGGCCGGGCAGCACCCACGGCCTTCGGGGAGCCTTTCCCCACGTAGCTGGCCCGCACGCTCCTCTCGTTGCAAGCCAAAGCTGCGGCAAGATGAAGCGATGCTCATAAACGCCTTAGAAGGGAAACGTTAACGAGCACCGAGCGGAGGGCGAGAAAAGCCCTTAATCGCATTAGCTCTGCTGCCAGAGCTGATGAACGTCCCCAAGCCACGGAGCCGCGTCCTGCCACGTGGCACGCGAGCGGCTGGGGGGAGCTGGGCACCGAGCAGCCGCT
>NW_010549132.1:0-10350 GCF_000687285.1 Phaethon lepturus | reverse complement strand
CGTTGGGGGCGGAAAGAGAAAGCGGCGGTCAAAGCCAAGCCGGTCCCTCGCTTCACCTCAAACGGACGTCTCCTGCGAGCTGCCGGTGCCTGTGCCACGCGGCTCTGGAATCACGCGTCCTGCCGGGATGGGATGCTCTTGCTCTACCTGAGCAGGAGCGGGAGGCCGTGGCAAGCACGCCTGCCCGCGCCCCCGATGAGTTTGTGCTTCAGCTGCACACCTAAGTCACGCGACAGGTTTTTATACTGGGAAGTCTCTCCTGAGCTTGTGTAACTCTGGTTTTCTGTTTTTTTTTTTTTTTAATGCTGCCAGGAAATGACGATATAAAAATACATATATAAAAATAACGATTTTCCTCAGCTAAACAGCCACGTGAGCCCTTTTTGTGCTGCCCTGCCTTTCGATCCCCGCGTACGCTGTGTGCACACACATGCGTGCTGCTCCGCGACACACGGGGACATTTTTTACAGTGACAGCCTGCCGCTCCCCCTTGGGGGAAAATGTGGTTTAATTTTTAGTATAACCTTAAAAAGGAGACTAGCGAGGCATCTCTCCCATAAATTTTGTAAGTGACATTTAGTTCTCGGTGCATTATTGCTAGTGATGGACAAATCTCGAGTTTAGGGTTTTGGTTCAGAGGAGCAGCCATCTTCCCCTGCCCAGATGAGGCGGTAGCTGCTCAGGCTCAGCTCAGGCACTGCCTGCAAGATCTCCAGCAGCTGAGCCCTCTTCTCCCTCCACAACCACAGCCTAACGTCTGGCCTCTACATGCCTTAGGGGGCTCTGGGGACTCCTTTTGGCTTCTGGAGACCCCATCTCTAAGGACGACCCCGCTCACCTCCGCCCATGGGCCAGGTATCAGCAATAACACGGCAAAGTTTCCCACCCAATCTCATCAGCTCGGCCCATAAAAGCATCCCGGGCAGGCTCAGATCCCTGCCCATCCTGGCCGGGGTATAATGGAGTTTGCTTTACGAGCGCAATAGATCTTCCTGTTCACCAAATCCAGCTCCCTGCTACCTGTAAGCCTGCCAAGTTTCAATCTGAATACACATAAAAGATCTCAACAGCTGGGTGTTTAATTACAGGGACTGGAAATCAGGCTCTGCAGAGTCGTATCAGGTTATTTCAGCTCCCTCGAGCTGGCTTCAGAGAGTGCCAGGACCGGTCCCCCCGGGGAGGCTGGCATTTCCAGCTCTGCCCAAAAGCGCAGAGGAAGCACAAACCACGCCGAACCCCCAAAGGCAGAGCTCAGGGGAGCCCGGGTGGGCGCTTCGCAGCAGAGCCCTCTCCAAAACGTGGGTGCAGGGCATTTGCATCGCTGGCTGCAAGGGTGGAATACTGTTATTTGTGCCTGGCCAGACGAAAATGCAAGATGCCACTAAAATCCATGGCATCCACACGATCCCACAAGGGATAGAGGGACAGGAGATGACACGAGACTGCCTTGGAGCTGTTCTGCAAAGCCCATCGGGGAACGGCTCGGCACCGTCTCCCGGTGTTGACAGGGACGCGCTGGCATCCCCTGCTCCTCCGAGGCATGGGGCAGGGCACGGCCAGCAGCCCAAGGCTCTGCAGGGCAGCGCTTCCCGGGTGCTCCCTGCCCAGCCGCAGCCGCCGCTGCCACCCCGATTAACTACCGAGGGGCCGGACTAGAGCCAAAGACACACTTCCAGTTCCTTGGCACTGCTAAAAGATGGAAGGAACAGATAGTTAAGCCTGATGTAATTTGTGGCACAACTATTTGCGCCGAGGAAAAGACAGGCAGCAAATTCACCTGTGTCAGCCCTGCCATGGCAGGTCCTTGAGTATTGCTTCAGTGGCTGGTACATGAGGATCTGCAGAGACATTTCACTTGAATTTCTAGGGAGCAGGTCCTTCAGAAACTGAACCCTGAGTCCTAAAAGGCTTGGTCACCTCCACAGCAATTGCTGCAGAACCTGGCAAAGCACTTCAAAATAGCTACAGTTGGCTTTCCCCAAGCTCTGGCAGCAGCTGGAGACCAGGAAAACCTTTTCTCCGGGCAGACGAGAGTTTCCCTCTGCCGAGGTGGCTCAGCATGCCCGGAGCATCCCGTATGCTCCCAGGGATGCCCCGCTCTGCCGTTCCCTGAGCAGCGCCCTGGCTCCCTCCTGGCCGAGGGAACGGCAACGCTGAGCGCCGGCACTGCTGGGTGGCCGGGCTCCGGCAGCAGGTCCTGCCTCGTCCCGGCACCTGCAGCAGCCCAGTTGCTTCGGCAAGACCTGGGACTGATCCTCGCTGTTCCACCTCAGACAAACCCAAGCCAAAGGCATCTCTCGGAGTCGCCCAGCAACACTGTTCTCTGCTGCCAGACTCCCAAGGAGCGCTGCCTGCCACCCTCTCAACACGCGCTTTGGCTACCCGAGCTGTTATTTCCCAGGCTGTTGAATCACTTCTCGCATAGGCGTCACCACGCGCCTCCGACTCCCCACGTAAACGTCTCAGCTGCTCCCCAGCTCCTCCCCAGTATCTCCACTCAACCGGGGGCACAAATCAGTCTCTCGTGTTTTGGCAAAGGGGTGCCTACAAAGCCTTGGCTGTAGCCCTGACTTAAAAAAGTAAGAGAATATGAGTAGAATAAGGCAGCCTGGTGAAGTAGGCAGCCTCAGCAAGGCTGAGCAATGCCGACCAGAAGGATCCATCAGTGATGCCACCAGGATTAGCAGTGGCACGCCTGGGCACCCTTTCCCCCGCAGCAGCGGCTCGCTCTGAGCACATAGCTGAACCGGGAGAACAGGAATCCTTCCTCTGTGTTGACCAAAGGCTGCATCATACCCCACAGGTCCCTGGGAGGTCAAAATAAGGATGAGTATCAGGTCAGACATGTCTCCTGCTCACAGCCATGCACGCATGAGAAGAGGAGGCTGAGAGGAGACCTTATCGCTCTCTACAACTACCTGAAAGGGGGTTGTGGCGACGAGGGTGTTGGTCTCTTCTCCCAAGTAACAGGTGATAGGACAAGAGGAAATGGCCTTAAGCTGCGCCAGGGGAGGTTTAGATTGGGTGTTAGGAACAATTTCTTCACTGAGAGGGTGGTCAGGCATTGGAAGAGGCTGCCCAGGGAGGTGGTGGAGTCGCCATCTCTGGAAGTGTTCAAGAAACGTGTGGATGTGGCGCTTCAGGACATGGTCTAGGGGACATGGTGGCGCTGGATTAATGGTTGGACTTGATGATCTTGAAGGTCCTTTCCAACCTAGTGTTTCTGTGATTCTGTGATCTGCCTCCCCCAAGAGCTCTCCCAAGAGCACAGTCCCAAAAACTGCTCTAAAGCATGCGGACAAGGAGGGAGGAAGACCTCCAGGTTGGACCGGCAGGCTGCAAGGTCTGAGGACAAGGCTCAGGGATGCCCAGACTGAGCTTGCCGTCCCCTCTTGCTCAGTTGCCCACAACTGCTGGTGCCTGTTGGCCAGAGACCCCACTGGGCCAACACAGGCATGAGTCAGAAGGAGACGCAGAACTCCCTTTCTCCCTCCCCAAAACACTGTGTTTGTTTGAAAGCCAGTTTACTGCGGGTGTAAGGGAGCCCATGTCCTTATGAGTTAAGATTTAAAGTTGCAACAAAAGCAGTTCACTGTTTTGTCAAGGCGAGCTGCTGGGAGCACCAGCAGCTCAATTTTTATTGATAAAAGCCTCTTTTCTCTAAAAACATGGGACCGGTTCTTGCCACAACAGCACAACATGGGCAACGCAGAGCCTCAGATCACAAAGTACATGTTTCCCTGCATTTCTGCTGGGCCACGAGGGACAAAACTCCCACATCTGACAATGTCTGCAAAGAGAGTCGTCGTGAAACCCACGGAGACCAGCGGGCAGAGCAGGTTTCCAGCCTCTTCCACCAGCTTGGAGCCCACTGAAGCACACATCAGTCGCCATACGGGGCACCTGCAAGGCGCTTTGCTTTGCTCTCTGTTATTTTGCGTCCCAAAGCGAGCATCCGCTGCGCGGCCAGCAGCCCATCTGTGAGCAAGCCCCAGTTGACCCCTTCCAAGGTGCTCCCATCGACCGTGGCAGGACAAAGCAATCAGGAGCGGACAACGAACGCACGACTTCCCCGTCGCGGAGGGACTGCTGGGACCTGCTGGAAGGCGTCCAATTAGTTAACGAGCACTCCAGAGCTGAGGCTGGTCTGGAATCAGTAATTAATTGCCACAAGACAAGTGAGGGTGAATATATTGGAGGAACCTGCATCTGTCCTAGGGATGGACCTAGGAAAAGAAGGTCTACCAGCCAAACTCATATTGAAATGGAGAGGAGCAGCTGGCAACGAGCAAGGAGGATGATCTGGATCCCAAAAAGACAAGCATTCCCCGCGCAACACCGGGAGCAAACGCCACAGCCGGCTCCCATCCCAAATGCCTTGTACCAGGAGCTGGCAGAGCTGAGCGTCCCCGTCCCTGGAGCTGGTCCTCTGCACCAACAGCAGCCCGTCGCAGGCTGCACGCGTGCTGCAGGCACGCAGCCAATGGAAGCTTTGCTTCTGACGAGCAGCGCTGCGGTAATTAAGCGAATGGGACACGTCAGCCCAGCCAGGCACCTCCCGCTTCCACCGTCCGTGAACACCACGGTTTTGGAAGTCCTGGAATAATTTCTTCATGTCCATTTTCCTGATTAGTCTCCTGCTCCGGGTTCCTGAGCATCCTCCAGCGCGGGAGGACACGTCAGCTCTCAGGTCTGAGGCGGCTCACATGTCACCAGCAGCATCAGCCCTCCCGGACGCAAGCAACCTCCTGCCAGTTTCTTCTGGTTGAAAATCAACGGCTGAGCTCCGGGAAGGAGAAGACCTCCTCCTGAGGCGTCGGCTCCAAGCTCTCGCAGATCCCTGTCACCGGCTGCTTCTCCAGAGCGTGTCCCGACGCGGCAGGAGCTGCGGAGCGGTTCTGCATCCAGCCCCTGTGATAAATTATCCAGAGATTCAGGCATTTCGCGCAGCTGCCTCATCCTCTGCCGGCATGACAATGTGATTAATTTTGGGTGCAGATGAAGCTCATTTATCAGAGGCACGTGACGGCCACATGGGCTGCAGGGGCGTGCGGGGAGCCCCGGGGAGTGGGGAAAAGTGGGAGCGGAGGCAAAAGGCAGGAGGCAGGGAGGGAGAGTGAGGAGCTGAGCCCGGGGCATCTCCCAGGAAGGCTGTTTGCCACGTTGGCTCGCGATTAAGCATGCTGGGGGAGAAGAGCCCCACGTGGGAAGAGAGCTTTTATCTCTGCAAACACACACGGTCACGTCTGGGGAAGAGATGTACAATGGGAGGGGTGTAAGAGGATTCGGGAGAAGAAACCGTGAGCCGATTACCATGCTTCAGGAGAGGCAATTCTACCACCGCCACCGCTTCTCCTCCTGCTGCCCCCTCCTCCAGGCCATTTGCCATCTTCTCCTCTCTTCTGGGGACCAGCAGGTTCCGTCCTGCCTGTCCCCACTCTGCAGCCAGAGACACTTGCTCCTCGCTGCTGGCCAGAGCTGCTCCTGGGGGAAACTGCCTGGGAAAGCAGAGCTGTATATTTGAATCCTGATGTCACACGGCCCTGACACGGAAAAATCAGCCGGTCGGTTCATCCATCTCTCGAGTGGAGTTTCTCCATGCGCTGGAGCAGCGCCCAACGGGGTGATGTTGCTTGCACAACACGGCACAGCTCTCCCGAGGGCCAAGGCAGCCCAACGTGCCGGCGCAGAGCAGCATGCATGTTTCGGCAGCAGCTGAGACAGCCTTTCTCTTAACTCCCACCCTGACATCGCATCCTGCACTGGCACATGCCCCGGGCCAGGGTCCGTCCCGTGAAGCCTTTCGTTAGCAGACGTCCCATTCAGAATGTCACCCGGCATTAGGCACGAGCTGCCGGCTCTGGGCTGCACATGTCCTCCACGGGAACCACTGGCCCAAGCAGTTGCGTGTGCACGGCAGATGCGACAAGACGAGGCAGCGGGGACTCCCAGAGCAGACACGACCAGAGAGGACGACACATGGCAGTCCGTGTCTCCCACCAGCCCACCCATCCTGGCCAGGCAGAAAGGGCTCTCGGGGGTCAGCGGCACCGGGGAAGGGACCTGTGCTGCACCCAGCTGAGTGGGCAAACATCACAAGCAAAGCATCAACGGATTGGGAATCTCCGCACAGTTCTGGGTTGAGGAGTAGTTTTTGGGGTGAGCCAATGCCATGCCAGATGCCCTCCGGTGAGATGGATGCGCAGGGAGAAGGCATCAGGCTGTTCACTTGGGCCCCAGGATTTACAGCCACCCGTGCCACCAGCGCCAGCCGGGGAGGGGACAAGGCAGGTGATGCACAGCCGGTGCAGCAGGTTGCGTCCCAATGCTCCCGCACGGATAACAGCCCGGGGAGCATCAAACACCACAGCTAGGAAACCACGGGGGTGGACTAGACCAGGGAACACCATGTGTGGTCGGCGATGACAAGAAGCAACCGTCACTGCGGGCATTTGTTTGCCCCACACTGCAGTCAGATACGCCCCGGGCAGCGGTGTCCCCATCCTGGAACAGGTCTGTCCCAGAGCAACGTCACGCCAGCAGCACCCAAAACCCCAGGACCACCACAAATCCCCTCCCTTTGACATTTTTAGGGTCCAACTAGTGAACCATTTTCTGCTAAAGAAAAGAAAAACCCTTGAGTTTAACAGGGCCATACGAGCTGGGACAACAGCAACAAAGCCTTGGGCACATGGCCAGTGTCAACACCTTCAGCGAGACTCAATTATCAACCCAACAGGTAGTGTCAAACAGAGAAGCTGCTTTTTTAATAAATACGTAATTTTTTAAAGAAAACATGTCAAGAGGCCAAAGGCAAAGACGACGCACTACGCGGCAGCCCCACTGCTTGCAAGACAGTCCTGCTAATTTATCCCAGCACAGAAGCAGGACCCTTTCTGCTGGCTTAAGTGTATGGTTAGAAAACCCACAGGGACTTTGGAAGTGTGAAAACGTCAAACACAGAGTGGCGTAGGGGCTTGTGCCCAAGAAAGGGGAAATTTTATACTTCTCCCTGCTGGGTCCTGGGGAGGATTTCTCCCCAGGAGAAAGCAAGCAGGGCGGCTGGTGGCAGAGCGGGTGGCCTGAGAGGAGCCCATCACTGCAAAGGTTACAGGTGACGATGCTAGCTTGCAGCCAGGATTACAACCTCTGACTTTCACATTTCTTCCAGGTCCTAAATGGTCTTCTAAACCTGGCTCCTCTGCAAGTTCCCCAGGGAGGTTCTGCTCCACTCTAACCTATCGTTTCACCTTCTCCTCTTTCCAAAGTCCCCCAAGTCCCACACCAGAGCTGCGGTGGTGGCAGTGGCAAAGCTGTCCTCGCTTTTACTGAAATCATCACAACAATTACTCAATTGAAGTTTTCAGTTCCCATCCATCAAAGTTTACCCACGAAGGATAGAAGATGCCCACACAGTTTCCCTTCACGCATTTCAGACAGGCAGCGATAAATGTATCTATCTCAGCCAATTTTCACATGGAGGGGGAAATAATTGCGCTAGCATGCAGGCCTCTGCTCGGGGCTGGCTCCTTGGCGGAGGCGTGCTCGGGCTCTTACACCCGCCCAGGGAGCAGCACCAGTTCCTGGCCCCGCTGCCTCTCCAGCACCACGCGGTGCTTTAGCATCGGCACGCTCTCAGCGAGGAGAAAACGCTATCGCACTTACCAGAGCTGAAATCTTGCAAGGACCTGCTGGCGAGGCAAGGAACCTGGAAAGGAAGAGAGGGAGATGTGGTTCAGTGGGTTGGCTGTTGGCAGCAGCGGGCATTTTAAGAGGGTGGCAGGGGAGTGTTGGCGTTGCACCAGTCCAGCATGGGTGAGACAGGGCGTGATGCCCCATGGCGGTGCTGATCCCAGCCCTGCAGGGCACAAAACTGCTCCGCAAACCTCCTCCAGCCACCCCAAGCCACAGCCTTGCCGTGCAATAGCGTTTGGTGGGGTCCTAGACAAGATGCCTACACATCCTACTTACTTAGCCCCGGTTAAGGTCCTGGGCATCGCCAGAGTTGCTCGGATACGGCTGCACCCTCAGCCACAGCACCCAGGCACACGCATGCTGCCTCTGGAGCTGGCTGGGGTGTCCCAGCACCCAACGGGCTCCCACAAAGCAGCCTAATGGTGCCGAACCCTAAGAGCAAGAAAATGAACCTTCCCTGCCTGTGTCTCTCCCAGCCAGCGCGCTCGGACACACGGCGGGCAGGAGGGAGCTTACCTCTGCCTGCGTTGCATCAGGGCCACCTAAATTCTTCAGGGCCACCTAAATTTGCCTCTTGGGCGCTCGGCTGCATGGCGGGGATTCGCCAAGGGATTAAAGAGCCACTTGCCGCTCCCGTCCCAGTATGGGCTGCCCCGTCACCGCTCCCCTCTCCCAGTGCCTCATCAGCTCCTGGAGCACGCCATGCAAATCTATGCTAAGGAGTCACAGCACCTGGGAAACCATAAATACCTGTGAAAAACCTCCCCATAAATCCAAGGGAAGGGGAATTTACGGTGCTTTCTTTGGAGCTTTCTCCAGGTGTTCCCTATTAAGCCATTGTGCCTGTTTGCATAAGTATTCCTCAGACAATAAAGTCTCCTCCGCCATCAGTTACCAGCTCCGCAAACAGCAGCAGCGCCAGGCACGAGGCATGCAAACACCCAGCCCTAAGGATGAGGGACTGGCTCCTCCTGCCACCCGCTCCTCGAGGAGAGATGCTTTAAATGAGACACAATCAGCAACAGGTTGCGTTCGCTCGGGGCCGTGGCAGGTCCCCGGGCAGCGCCAGTGTCCACGGCCCCTTCTGCACGCAGGGGACCACGGTGGCTTCTTGGGGAGGGGGGGGACAGGCTAGACCCAGGGGTCCATGTTGCCAAGGGACATCCCGCAAGTTGGGGACCGGCACTGTCATGCTTCTTCAGAAAAAATAAATAAACTGAAATTGAAAATCTGCCTCACTGCTAGACTCCACATTCAGCAGATTTCACCCCAAGCAGCTCCGGCAAGGCTGCCCAGGTTAATTGCCAGCAGAGCATGTTGTATTCCAGCTATGACATTTCTCTGCGTGTTTAAATGTGTTCTTATCACGATTTCCATGTACTTCTGTGCAAATGGGTGGGAGACAAGAGAAAATGAATTATATGTTTCCTTCCAGCATGAAATTCTGAGCGTGTCCACTGCTGAGTGCAGTTACTGTGTATATAACTCCTGTAATCTGGCTAATGCTGTTAAGTATACTGGAGATTAAGGGATTTTGGGCTGCGAAGTCCATTTCATCCATCCAGGCCCCTGCAAGGGAATATGAGCAGGGAAAAAGTCTCACAGAAGCTCCCGGACCGAGCAGGGTCTGGCCTGCAGGTGACTGTCCCATGACATCTCCTTGCTGCCGGGGACCTCTTGGCTCTCGGCTCCATGCAGGGGAACGCAGAGGAGGGAGACCGGGCTGCTTGGGAGCCGGGGGCTCCCAAACCCAGCATGCCGCTATCCAGGATGCTCCCAATCCTATTCCAAGCACCACTGTCACGCTCCTGGAGCGGTGGAGCGCCGAGCCCTCCCCAGCGCCGTGTGCTGGGGACACAGCGGCCACGGTGAAGGACTTAAGCAGTCACGGTGCTGCTGCAGAGAGTGCTCTCCAGGCACCAGGGGAAGAGCTGTTATCTCTGAGCTAGAGAGTTAATAACAGCACCGGAAAATTTCTGCTTTGGCCGAGGCGATGGCCTCTATCTGCCCCGTGGAGAGGAAAGCCACAATGCCAGCGTAGCCGCGGGGCCGGACCACGCTGCCAGCCCCCAGCCCACGCATGCCGGCTCCCTGGAGGGGACTTGCCTTGGGGGTGCAGGCTGAGCCGGTGGGGGAAATACCCTGCCCCAGTGCCTCGAAGCAGGGTAGCAAACCACCGCTTTGCAGCCCTCATGCCCAAGGAAGCCTCAGAAAAACTCTCCTATGGAGTCAGCATCCTTCTCCGGTTCAGAGCGGGCACAGCCCAAGCCTGGACATCGCTCCTGCCCAGAACGGAAGCCTCAGCAAGCGAGCTCCAGCTCCTCCAAGGCGATGTAATATGAAGCAGAGCAGACACAGGGTTGTTCTGCGAGCATAGATGAGTGAAGCAGAGCAAGGAGATGGCTTTAAGTAGTAAAAGCTGCCCTTACGTTATGAGCTCAGACACAGCCTTATATATCACCAAGCAGCAGAGGAGCCATCCCCGCTTTGATCCAGGTTTGATTTAAAATGGCACATCTCCCTCAGCATCACCAGCGGGACAGCAGCGAAGTAACCTCGTTTTCCTCTGCCTTGTCCCTTCTGCCACCCGCTGCGTGCCAGAGGACCCGGGGCTGCACGCCAGAGCTGCAAACGCCGGCTCTCTGCGCTCCGGGG
>NW_010549131.1:0-2352 GCF_000687285.1 Phaethon lepturus | reverse complement strand
AGTTGTGAAGTCCATCCTTCTCCCGCAGCTGAGGGACGCCACTCATCACCAATCTCCATATGGGCATTGAGCCATTGAGCACTACCCTCTGGATGCGACCATCCAACCAATTCCTCATCCACCCAACAGCCCACCCATCAAATCCATATCTCTCCAATTTAGAGAGAAGGATGGTGTGGGGGACCATGTCAAAGGCCTTACAGAAGTCCAGATGACATCCGTAGCTCTTCCCTTGTCCACTGACGTGGTCACTACATCATAGAAGGCCACTAGCTTGGGTCAGGCAGGACTTGCCCTTGGTGAAGCCACGCTGGCTGTCTCAAATCACCTCCCTGGCCTCCATGTTCCTTGACATAGCTTCTAGGTGGATCTGCTCCATGATCTTCCCAGGCACAGAGGTGAGGCTGACAGGTCAGTAGTTCCCAGGGTCCTCCTTGCTACCCTTTTTAAAAATGGGTGCAATATTTCCCTTTTTCTAGTTACCGGGGACTTCACCTGACTGCCATGACTTTTCAAATATCATGCAGAGTGGCTTGGCAACTACATCAGCCAATTCCCTCAGGACTCTCAGATGCATCTCATCAGGTCCCATAGACTTGTATATGTTCAGGTTCCTCAGTTCATCTTGAACCTGATCTTCTCTTACAGTGGGAGGGACTGCGCTCCTACAGTCCCCATCTTGTGGTTCATCCACTCGAGAGGTGTGGGAAGAGAGACTGCCAGTGAAGACTGAGGCAAAGAAGTTGCCGAGTAGCTCAGCCTTCTCTTCGTCCGTTATTACCAGTCTGTCAGTCTTGCTCATCATGTGGGGTACGCTTTCTTTGACCTTGCTTCCTATATAGATTTGATTTCCCCTGTTTCTCCTAAGGAAGTAGGAGTGATGGCTCATGTCAGGTTCAGTGTTCAAGCCAGATATCGCTGCTGTCCTTTCACACACAATAAGCAGTTACTTCCCCAAAGCCCTCTTTGTCTGCTACTCAGAGATCATTTTGTGTAAGGTATTCTTTTTTCTGCCTCTCTGAAACACCCCTTCTCTTCCAAACATGCAGTGATAACTATGGTTGGTGAATCACTTTCCACAGCAGTCACATCAGTAGTGTTACCCCCAACTGATTCAGTGCTTCCCATGCCAACAGATCAGATTTCACACCTTACAAATGAAACATTTATGGTTAATTTCTGTAGAAAACATTTGTTTCAATAAGTATAACCCCTTCATAAGCAGTAATATAAATCTTTCAAATTGTCCTGTGAATTTTTACAAGAAATTAGTGTCTCAAACCACTGTTTCTGAAATGTGCAACCATATCACAAAAAACAGTTCCAACTCAATTCCTTCATATTATTTAACTGGTGACAATGAATTATGTACTGTATCGAAGAGCACTATGAATGCTTCAGCAAATACATTCTCAAGTGAAGACTCTGTAAAGTTGCCAAAAAAATTAAGGATATTTACTCGTTTTTATGAGAACATACTTACAGTGTTCAATACCAGAAATTAGGATACCGTTAAATGTAACAACAATAAAGACCGTGCCAAGTCTCAATTCATTGATTTACCTATTTAAAAAAGTGTTTTTAAAATGGTGATTTAATCTGAAATGTTACAATTCCAAAAATAAACCTAGGAACAAAACCAGATACATAGGTTCTTCTATACTTCCTTTAATTTCTAAATACTATGCCGCCAGTTTAATTTGCTCATCTCCAAATGTGGAGATTCTCTCTTGGAAAGCTGCCCTAATTCTTTTCCCCAAGGCCTTGTTGCTAGGGTTACAGCTGCATGGCCAACTCCTGTTGAAACACAAGTCTTTGGAGAGGGACATGAATGGTTTCATTATCTTTTTCCTCAGAATGCACATAGTGAGAATAGAGCATTCTAACACATACCCACCAGAAAGTACTTGAACAAACCCAGCCACTCAGTCATGACTATTTACATATGAACAGTTGCACAAGGAATCCTGTGGCCTTACAAAGTTGCATGCAATTACCATAGATCTTTCCAAGTCAAAGGAGGTGTACATCTGTGATCCAGTCTCTTGTGGCATTTGGAGTTAGGAGCCTTATGTTCTGAGAAGCTTTTGTCATAAGTGCCAAGTATCCGACTTCCTGAAAGCCTTCCAGATTTCTGAGAAGCAGGCTACGCAGTGTAAAGGTATGTGGAAGAAGAGTGTCTGCTCCTTTAAGGGTATCTGGTCAAGAACCTTTTCAATGCAAAAAGGGATAACAAGAAAAGGGGGAAGCCATAAACAAGAACATACCAGAAACACAGACATGACTGGCAAATGGTAAGGGGAGGCAACACCAAGAACCAGTCACACACACAGAATCACTAGGTTGGAAAGG
>NW_010549130.1:0-13837 GCF_000687285.1 Phaethon lepturus | reverse complement strand
ATCCCATCCCTCAGGCTTGTCAACCGCATCACTTGGCTTGGTGTCGTATGCAAAGTTGCTGAGGGTGCACTTGATTCCACGGTCTTCGTCATTGATGAAGATATTAAAGAGTACTGCTCCCAATACAGATCCCTGAGGGACACCACTCATCACTGATCTCCGTCTGGACATTGAGCTGTTGACCACTACCCTACATGTGAGGGAAAGGGTGCCCAAGAGACTTGCTTCTATTGCTTAGTGGCCGATGACTTTGTAATGGGTAAGTCTGCTACAAGGAAGATGGAAAACACAATCTGCTTTCTACTGGCAAAATCCGTAAGGTCATGTGGAACCTCACCCAGTGTTGAGTCCTCAATTTCTAGTGCTGTGGGCACTCATGACTACATCAACAAGAAGTTTACTCCTTTTATATGAGGCTTCATGGATTTCCACAGATGTATTGACTGGCATCACTGGCCCAGACTGGGACACCCCTCTCCCCCACCATCTACTGCACATGTAAATCTTGAGAGCAGGAGTGTCTAGTACTCCTTTTTCTCCGGATAAATGAATATCCCAGGAGAGTAGATCCCTAAGTGCATTCTGGGCAGTGGTGCCAAGTGCAATCAATCTTCTGATTGATTGACTGATCTGAGATCAATCTTCTCTTCTTGAGGGTAAAAAATAAGTTTTTTTCAGTATTTGGTAATTCTGAATGTTCTGTGTGCTCCTGCAATTGATCCACAATGATAATGAAATGTAAAGCCGAAAACAGAATGCCATATTCCACCCACAGACCTACCAGTGTTAAGTGAATGGTTTATTGTCTTTGATCTTTACATTGCAGTATGTTATTTCCTTCTTTCTTCTTTTTTTTTTATGACATGATTAATTCTTATGAATATTTTTAATATGAATTATGAATATTTTTATCATAGCAGTTATTCCTTATCTTACATTTGTAAGAAAGTCTAATTCTTACTCTACCATGCAAAATAATTTTAATGTGTGACACAGTTTGGTCCTCTAATATCTATATCGTCTGTTACTTTTGCTTTGAATAATAATAATAATAGAAAAAAATAGAGTATTTGTCTGGAAATTTAAAGGATGATAATTGATCTTTTTTTCCTTCTTTTCTAGTTCGCTCTTTCACTTGAAACAAACATTACTTTTTTCCCTCTGAAATTTCAACCATCCTGCTTGAGTTCTTAGACATAACTGTAATGGTTTTGAAAGACAGATAAATATGTAGATCCAGCAGAATTCACAAAAACATGAAATAAATATATCACTTTTACTTAGAAATCATCTTTCTTACATCTTCCTCCCCCATTTTTCCTAGCGTAAAATTCTCCTCACCAGGTTGGCCAGCCTATTGGCAAAAATGCTTTTTGTCCAGTTTGTCAGGTGGATTCTGCCTTTTTTCCTGGCAGTACTCAATTTTCAGAGAGGACTGAATGGTCATAAAAATCAAACCCTGTTATCAACGTCAGCTTGGAACCAGTTGTTGACTCATAGGATCCAGCCACAACTCCTCAAGCCCCTCTCCTCACTAGCAAGATCAAAGAGAAAAACACTTGGGCCCCCATGCTGTCAACTCTCACTCCTAGACCTAGGTAGTCACACTTGATACTTTCCAGAAATTCACTTTAAAAAATACACTTATACTTTTGAAACTCCCCTATATTGCAGTAGTTTTACTTTCATTGAGGTGGCCATATTCAACCACCCTCCTGGGAGTCACACGTAAAGTCTTCATTTGCTACAGAGCACCTCATGGCCATCACTTGTGGGGGATCAGGGATGGAAATAAATAAATAGAGGAATGATTATAGAGCTACTAAAACCAACAGCAGAAACTGGGCGTCCATGTTAAGAACTAACTTAGAATTATTTTCAATATTCAGCTTCTGCAAAGAGTGTGCCATTCTAGCTGGAGTTGTGCAAATAAAAAGCTGTCCTCAGCTCAAAAAGAGCAATAGCTGGGTAGATTCATTTTCACATTGTGTGCTGCAATATCTGCAAGAACAAGACAGTGAAATATTATTTGAGGAAAAAAATGAGAACAATCCCACTGTAAACCCCCATTAAAATCTGATCTCTTTTTTTTCCAGAAGACTGAGAGTTCAATCAACCTTTACAGTTAAACACAATCCACATTATGTCTTGCCTCTACCTATGTGATAAAAATGTAGTGAAAATGCTAAGGGCAGAAGGCATATGTTAGAAAAATGAGCAATATAAACTCACACATGTCATGCCATCAGCCAGAGAAAGAAAATATTTTAAGTAACCATAGATCCTTTAGGGACAATAGGCCTGATTATCTACTGCCTTAAAACTTAGAAAAATGTTACTATGAAAGATGCTCCTGTCCAGATTGGGTAGCATTTTATGGCTGCTCAGTGGATAGCAAAGAGGCAAAGAAAAATGTGTAAGCTCTTATTACTGAGAAGATACTGCACAGAACAAACCAAGTAACATTTAATCTTAGAACACGCACCTGATACTTAGTTTTCTGTCTTTTTTTGTGTGTGGTTCCCGCCCCTGCAAAGACTGACATTTTCTGACTTCAAGAGTAAAGATGTAAGCAACAGCAATCTACCCTACTGAGCAGTTTTCATCCTTGACTTCCACACTTAAAGGTGAAATTTTATAGTTTTAAACATTCTGGAGCTGGAATGGGCTCACAGCTCTGCCTGTAATCCATGGCCAAAGTTAGGTACCATTAAAGCTATTTACCCAATCATATAATAGACAATGCAATAAAAAATATTACTCTCTGAAGTTTCAGCCTTTTTTTTGCACTAAATGAAGGGGAAACCTAGAGAACTAACATTGATTAAGCAATGGACTTGTATCTAATATGGTAAAATGTGTCTCTCTGTAAATGGCCAACTCTTCTTTTGTATCCACTTAACTGTAAGTACAGAAGGACCTTGGATATGGATGTATGAGTGGCTCCTAACAGCACAGGATGCACAAAAAACAACCCTTAGATCTCGGTTTTCTATTTGTTCAAGTCCAGTCTTTAAAACTTGCCCAGCCTTCTCGTCTTTCCCATTTTTCTAATCTGTGTAAATGTGCCATATCTCTGTTGTCGCTAGACCACTAGATATCTGCTGTGGCAATGCCATCAGGAAAAGTTGTTCTGTGTCTAGCCTAAATCAAACATGGTCTGGCCTTCCGTTTATTCACAAAATATTATGTCTACTTTTTAACACCTAGTCATACAATATAGCTTCAGGAAGAATTAATAACATATAACAGCGAAAATTAATATGAAGATAAACACTAGGGGAAAGTAGGACTTATCACTCATTTTTAGTTTAAGTCAAATCAGGAAGTGTTTCATTGATTTATTAATGACACATGATTAACCAGCAATCAGGGAAGCATATGTTCCAGGTCAATAGCAGCAATAAAACAGATGAAGCACAGCACTGGACACTGGACAAATAACACCAACAAGTTTCTTAACACCCTTCAATTATTTGCAGGAAGCTCCATCACCCTTCTACACATGGACATTCAGTTACAAGCTCACCCCCCTCCCCAGCCATGGGGGTTACCACCCCTTGGGAGACATGGATGCCACAGCTTTGTGTAACCCCCTTGCTCCCAACACTCCACTGATGTACCCACTGGTGAGGAGATGCCCTGAGGGGTGCCTCCACACCCCAAGGTGAGTTGCCCATGTGCTGCCGCTGTACTGCCAGCCCACTGGTGGGTGCAGGCTGCTCCTGGTGCCCCATGGGGAGGTTGAGCCATCCAGCCTGGGCAGGGCAGGGGTGCCTTGGGGACACTGCCATCAGGGACAGACCACCTGTCATGGCTACTGCTTCCTCTTCACTGACTGTCCCCATTTTCACAAACACCTCTGCTCTATTTCAAGCTGACTACTTCTTTGTGTTATAAAATTTTTTAGTTTCCCTTGTTACTGTTTAATCCCACTGAAGATCATTTTCCTCTTCAGGACTATCAGTTTTGGGCAAACACTCTCTCAGACGGTTTTGGGTATCCCCTTCTCACACAGCTTCCATCCTCTTACCAGCTGTTGTTATCCAGGGCATGTTACCAAGAGGGAACTATGCAGGGAGCCCAACGATGTTTTCTTCATAATTCACATCTATTTACTTACTTTTTTTTTCTTTAATTAGCATATTTCATAGGTTTTTACATTAACATTTTTTACATCATAGCTGGTCATGGTGTAATCTTTTTTTTTTTTTACCCCACAGTTTTTACTTGTTTAAAATGTCATGTTATCAATAAATGGACCACATCTTTTCTGGTTTGCCATGGTTCGGTGATTGTTGCAGACAGGTTTGAGAAAAGTAGTTATATATCTGAAGATGATGAATGACTTCCCATAACCAGTCTGGATGCAAAAGTATAAGAAGGGATAAATCCAAGGACAAAAGAGTACCTAAATATCAAGGGAATCTATTGAACTTTGTAGGGGTGGCAACAGTGGCAAGCTGTAGCTGCCAGAAATTTATCTATGCTATAATTTTCAAATACGCTCCAACCTATAAAGCTTACTGGATGAAAATGTTGCATCCTGATACTTCAGTTATTATTTGTATACGATTTTCAAATATGAAGAAAAAAAGTTTTTGTTTTATCTATTTAATACATGAATACAATGTAATACACTTATAATACATTTCGTATAAAAAACTTTGCAATTTCTGACTTAATGATATCATCTACATATTTTCTGTTGCATTTTCTGTCTGCTAATATCTTTACCTTCAGGTCATTTTAGTTCCATCAGTGGATTTTTTTCTTGTGATGGTAAAAGATCGCATTGATAGATTGACTGATTCACAGAAAGAAACTACCCTTATGATTGTTTAGGCTGCTGCTTAACACAGGCTGCAGAATTTCACACTGTAACCTACTTATCGAGCACTTAACTTCTGTTTCAGCTATGGCACCGTTTAAAACATTTCCAGTCTTGATTTGAAGATTCAAGTGGTGATTATAGATTGCTGCCAAAACAACATCAATCTTTTCCTGTCAAAACTTCCCTGTTACTTTTGTTATATTGCCTACACAACACACAAACAACTTTTTTGAAAACTTGTGTCATAAACCTCATTACAAGAAAAAATACCTAGACAATTCCAGAAAAAAAAATCTGCATTCAATTTGGCATTCTTTAATATGTTTAGAGAGCAAGATGATGGTCATTTTGGAAGTACTTGTGATTGAAATAAGTGATAGAGAGGGAAAATAAAGTACAGATTCACAAGACAAAGGCCTAAATCCTAGTAAGGACCTACTGGAAATTACACAATTGCTGCCACTCATACATGCAACCATATAGATACATAATACATGTGACAGATTTTCACTTTAGACATTCTTTAGACTTCCCCGTCTCTCAGAATTGATTTCTTGATTCAATTTAGTACTCAGCAACTTCCCTATTCATGTAAGATTTTGGGAAAAAAAATCCAGATTTAAAAACTGACTTTGTGTTTCAAATGATACTGTATTTAGTCAGAAACAAATTTATTCTGTGGATGCAGTACTTTTACAATATTCTGTGATGTTGTTTATTGATAAATTGTAATTATTATTGAACTAAAGCTGTATGACTTGATTGTTTCCACATTTTGTTTCATGGTGTCTATTCAGCAAGCAGTGGTTGTTATGTTTTTCTGCTCTTAAGTTCTTTTCCTCTTCTTTTATGTCTACTGTTTATAAGCAATCAACTTCTTTACGAAAATTAAATGTAAAAGAAAGCAGAAATAATAATAAAGTTGTATTATTATAATTCTTGTTGTTTCAGTATTCAGTATATTAATCCAATTTAAGATATGTCAATCATTCTGTCATGTAACAAATGACAAAATAAAATATTATATTGCTCAATTTGCCTTCAAAGGGCAATATCAAATGTTTGTTTACTAGGTATAAAAGGTATTGTATTGAAAGGATTATTTCTTTATTATATGCTAATTTCATGTGCTTAGTGTTATGTAAACCCATATTATTACATATCCGTTACCTTGAGGGTTCTATATTTGTGGTTTTTAACTTGGCACAAACAATAGAGTTCTAATGTACCAAATGCAGAACTAAGGATTAATATTCAGACTGCATGAGTACATTTAACAGTACTGTTAATTCTAACTCTAACACAGTGGTTATCATTAAACACTGCCGGTGTTTGCTATGACTAAACAGATTATAATATGCCAACTTTGAATGTTTAATTCATTAATCAACTGACATGGCCGAATTTAAAAGACTGTGCTCTTTTACTCTGGTAGGTTTTATTTGATAGATGAGTAAAACACACTCTTAAATCAAAATATAAAAGAAATTTTAGATATTAACAAAAAATAAAAAATGGAAGCCATCCATTCTTGGCACGATCTCATATCTATTTATCTAAGATAAAAGCAGAAATTTTAACTGATGTAAATTACAAGTGTCTATCATTGCCTTTAAAATAAACTGATAAGAAAATTGTAGCTGCTTCATAAATATAATGCTGTACTGTCAAAAAGGCTGTTCCACAGATATATAAGATGAGATGTACTAAGACATGATGACTATTATATTTTTATCCATATTCCACAGACACAATGAGGTGGTATGCCATTTCGCTTGAAGAGCTCAAACAGGCTAAAAACCAGTGTCCCTGTTGAAAACACAATCATTTTAAAGCATGGACTGACTGTATTCTGGAGGATTCCTGCATGATTTGCCAACACCAACAGTGCATAGAAACCAATTCACCTATTTCACATTTTTTATTTACATTTCAGGTTCTGGGCTCTCTGGAGTAATCCTGATCCTCTGATACAATTTATCTGAAGAAAAGAGAGGTGGACACCTCTAAGGATCTTCAGACAAAAAACAACTAACTTATTTTTTTCCCCCTTTGATTGTGATAATTTAGGAATCTCCTGCAAAATATAGTCCTGGCAGTGCTGGAAGGTAAACAGACCCGATCTCCAACAGAGAACGGTGTGTTAGTCTGCTGCATTATTCACAGCACACATAGGATTTTAGCAGACTGTATTTTACAAACTTAGATTTACACATTAAAATGGTTATACATATGTGTAAAGGTGTGTGAATTCTTGATTATTAGCTTAGGAAAGACGTTTTGTGCTGCAGGTAAAGTCTTAGACATTTGCTAGCCTTAGACAGAGCACCAATTCTTTTCATTTTACAGAGATATTTGAAATAAAACACAGAATAAAGTATCATGCCTGCAAATACTTAAAGAACTGAATAATAACAGAAAATCACAGAGAGAGGGAAAAACATCTTTCCATAACACATATATATATGACACAGTGTTATTGTCTTGCTGAGCTGTAGTTGTC
Organism: Phaethon lepturus; assembly: GCF_000687285.1. Classification (NCBI taxonomy): domain Eukaryota; kingdom Metazoa; phylum Chordata; class Aves; order Phaethontiformes; family Phaethontidae; genus Phaethon; species Phaethon lepturus. The sequence continues at coordinate 6,500 of NW_010549130.1, read as the reverse complement.
AGCAGCAGTTTTGCTCTTGACAAAAATGTTTATGGTGATATTCCTAGTGGATTATTTGCCATGATGATTAATTTTCAATTATTTTGTAACTATATAAAGAAAAAGTTGTGATATATAACAGTGCAAGTCTTTGTATTGCGGTTTTGTTTTCTGCTTATTTAGAAGTCTCTTATGACTGAAGTTGGATTACAATGGAAACGTTTATCATCATCTTTCCTTGAGTGTAGTTATATATTTATACACTTGTTTTATGCATTGTCATGGGAAGAGTTTTAGGAACCAATCACCAAAAAAGTCTGTAGCACTTTGTTTATTCTATTTACATAACTTTGGTAAATATTATCATTTTCTTTTTAGTTTTTGTTTCCACATCTTCAGGATACTTTTTTTTTTTTTTAATAATTTTGCTTTGAGGTTTAGTCCATTGAAGGTAAAAAATAAATTCAGTACAGTTCTTTCTAACATGTTGATTTTCAGGACCTTTTAAAATATTATTAAGTTCACTCATAGCTTAAGTTAAATGTCATTTTATTCTTTCATGACTGTATTCCACCCACTCATCTATCCAACCAGTAGATTTCCTCTGCTTTACTTTAGATTTCTTTGTATTTTTCCCTACTTCTTCTGTGTTCTTTCTCTAGCAGATTTTTACATTTTCTTCTCTTCTTTTTGTGTCTGATTAACTGAAAATTTGTAAGAAGGGTAGTGAAGGACAAATACAATCTAAGAGTTATAACATGGAACTGAAAAAGCTGACATATCTGTTTCTTTTTTTTTGATGATATTCAGATGTTTTCTTTTACTCTAGACAAGATACAATCTGCATGTTGATAAACCTATCTACAAAATAAGGGTAATAATATTTATGATTCTCATGGATTGCTATCAAGCTGTAATTAGTCCACACAGTTAAGCACTCTGAGAAAGAACATGCTGCTGGAGTGTGAAACTTGGTTTAATGATGTGTCTTAATTCTTAGAAGCTATAGCTCAGCAATGATACAATTTAGTAAACTAGATGACTTAAAAAAAAAAAAAAAAACAAAAAAAAAACCCACATCAAAACCCCTTAACTTGAAATATCAAACTTAACATCTCCCTTAATCCTTTATCTTTCTCTTTAAAATACTTGAGTGGCTGGAACTTGTTTCTTTCTAGGTATGATCTTTTCACTTGCTAAAGTCACAACTAAATCAATTGGTTTTCTATATGTAATGGGCATATAAAACTGTGCACTCTAAAATGCAAAAGGCCTTCTAAAGACCTCAAAAATAAAGATGTTTTTTATGTTGCTTTGACTTATAGAAAGAATGTTCCACACTAGTATTTGACCAATCTTCCACTCCCTCATGCCTTAGAGGGACAACCAATTTTGATATTTGAGTTTATACAGAATTTACAGACTAATTCCTTTAAAAGATTTAAGGAATTCAATTTTTAAGTAATCATTATCTTCAAAGACATATAGTCTCATTCATATCCCCATTTCCTGTCTTTAATTTATATAGAGATACCTAGTCAAGGCCTTGATTTTGCTCTGAGGAGATCCAGGTATCACCACATTTATTTAGTTACTATATGTTTACATATTTCACATAAACTCTAGACAGTTCAATTTCTTTGGTATATATCACATTTCTGAGAAAATATTGATGATGTGCTCTTAAATTCAGATTATGATGTTCTAATGAATCAATATCATATTTGAAGAAAGTCTTAAGTTCCTTATCAAAGAGGCTGCTACCCTTGCATATATCTACATAAGTCATATACCATGGAAATATTGGAAGATTGAAAGTTCTGGAGTACCTAACTGATGAAAGCTCTTTTGCTGATATATACGAGGCAGACTCAAGCAATAAAAGCAGCTATTAACCTTCTTCTTTGTTTCAGTTCCCCATCAAAAAATGCAAGTGTGGCAAAATGCAACAACTTTGCTCACAACCGTTTCCATAACCTTTGCTAAGGAACTTTCCCCTGCTCTTCATTTATATTTATTTTTATATACCTTTGTTTCAGCGTAACTACTTGAGTGTGCATTATCATTACCATGTGCTCAATTTATACCTGAAGCATCCAGAAACAATGGTTCCACAAATCAAGCTTAAGCAGGCTCCATCTCTGGCTGCTGTTCTACTCCAATATATTCCAAGTGATTAACACCACCTGTGGCACTCCTAATTCACAGCAGCAGACAATTATATCCCTTGGATACCCATTACCGGTAATTATTCCCATGACAGACCATTAGATATGGGTTGTGAACATCTCAGCTGTAAACTTTTTTTTGCAATTTTATTTTAATTCTGATATTACCATTGAGAGGCATATCTGGGGAACAAATCAGAGTGTTACATTAATGGTATGCTTACAACAAGCAAAAGACTCATTTTTATTGCTGGAGTTGTAGTCAGATTCATTATTTAAATATGTGGTTAAAGGAGATTTTACTTGTTTGCCATTACAAGATTATTTTATTTCATTCTTTTAGTTCAGAGGCAATAGCAGATCCTGCTGATAAAGTGATGCTTGAGGCAGTTAGAAACTGATCGTTCTTGTTTTAAAGACTGTCTACTCATCTTAACAAGTCTTTTTCCCTTTTTTGTTTTTTTTTCTCCTGAATATACAAGCCTGATCCTTTATAAGAATGTAGGCAAATTCTCAGTGTGAAAAAGGTTTAATTCAAAGATCAAAATTCATAAAACTTTCCTGTTGCTGTTGCTTTAATTTACCTTTAAAGATCCATCATTTTTGTGAAATAACAGGATTCAACACAGTCATAATCTCTTTGATTTCCTATCATAGAAGATATGGTCTTATGTGGAAAATAAGCATGCTCTGAATTTGAATTGGGATAACTTAAGTTTCAGGCAGGACCAAATATACTGAAATCAATGGAAATAAGATAAGGAATCTAAATATAAATTAATGAACAATTGATTCTTCCTTGTATATTCATTTCAAGATGTCCATTTATATAAAACTGCTAATATTGGGTTTAAAAAAGAAAGAAATCAGTTCGTTTATTATATAAAAATGGAACAAAATGTATTTTTCAATATATTAGAGAGAATGAGAAGAAAAAATAACATACAATTAAAAGAAGAAATGTTTACACATGATTTGAATGTAGCAGTCATGGTTTCATTAATAAGGCTGAGCTCCTGTTTGAACTTACTGACTTAGCCTCTTTGATGAATATGAAGAAAATACTTTCTGTGATACCCCCATCAGGATCCTCCCTCTAACCCCAAGCCATTACTGAAAAAGTAAAACCCTTAGCTATTAATTATAGTTGAGCCTACGTTGGAGCAGAGGGATGGACTAGGTCAGCTGATAAGACCTCCATGCTTCTTTCATGTCATTTATTGAACTTTTAAAATCCTGTGGGCATTTCACAAGTGTTGTTTACATGTGCAATATGACAGGAAGATACGGTAACCTACAGCTGCTCAAGCTCAGTCTTATGCTCTAGTAAAAATCTACCCAACATCTGTAAATACAAAGTGAGATCATGTTGCAAAATTCAGAAAAAACAGAACAAGCCCCAAACCCATTACTGTGGACTGTGTTACATGAAGAAACTAGATATGATGAACAACATCTGACTCTGTTGCACATACAGTCTGATTTTACCACAATTTGTCATGTGCTGGTGGGTGTCTCAGAGAGACTGAAGTCACAGAAGCAAATGGGATCTGTACAGAGTCTGTGTGCACTATAAGCTTGTACTGTGTATCGAATAGCATGGAAATTTGAATATAAGCGATGACATCTTGCAGCCAACAGTGTGGACATGAATAGCTCTTAGAGTTTCTCCTGACTTTATATTCTTCAATCAGCAGAAAGACAGCATAACATCCCTAAAGACTAACTGGTAGTATGTAATAAATAAAGAGTGGAAAACAGCATTACTTTGAAGCTGTGTAATTATTCCCTCGTTCCTCTAAGCAGAACATAATTCCTTATCCACCTTTGACAGGTAAAGTACGCCATGGAATATATTTATGAAGTTATCTGTCATACCTGAGGACTGTCCTCAGGTAACTCTCAGGTCAGATGAATTTTTTAAAATAATAAAAAAGCACCCAATTTCATGGGGCAGATTGCCCTCAGAAATTCACTGTATCTAGACAAGTATGAGAACAAATATGCTCAATAGGCAATGTATCAAAACATGTAGTAGATGTGTGGAGATGATGCTTTAGTACAGTTCTTTGTAGAAATAGAAGCATATTTCCTAGAAATCAGTGAGAGATTTATATCTAAATAACTTTCATGAACTCAGCTCTTGTCTGTATTTACTGAAATGAATAGGAAAACTAATAAACTTCTCTTGGTATCTAAGCCAGAAATCAAACTCATATTTAAGAGAAGTAACGATTCAGAATGCTTACTGCTATCATTTATGATTGATAATTTCTTTTCCACATTGAAGGAATAAAATGAATAGCCAGTGATACTGTACAACAGCTTTAAAAAATATGAACAATCATATGCGTACTCAACGTAAGTGGCAAATGCAAATGATTTCAACTGAAAACTCATTTATTCTGATCTTGTCCAGTGAGAATAAACCAATTCAAGCTAAAACCAGACTGAAGTTCTTGCAACACTTGAAAAAATAGGCTTATTTTATTAGCTGTGACCAGGTAAAATAAAATTGGAGATGATATTGATAATAGTTCAAGAAGCACACATCACAAACCTAAATTCTACCACTAAAATTCCCTGAAATTGCTTACACTGAGGGGGAGGAGGGGAAAAAGAAAGCAGGGGGATAAGGGGGAAAAAAAAACCCACTTGGGAGTAGAAGTTGCTTGGAGTAACTTGACTTTACAAGACAGGTTTCACTTCACTTCAGATGTGAAGGACTTTGTAGAATCTGTGATAGAGACAAAGCAATACCCTTTCTCTTTTTCTTTCGTCAGACATAAGCCTTCAGTATTGCTCGTTGAATTCAGTCAGGCTCACAGCAAGAGTTTGGACACTAGTACTCTACAGACTGCTTTTGCTCTTCTCACTTCATCCATCACAGGTCAATTGTTAAAGCCTGGCAGCTTATAAGAGCACATCAGGTGTAGAAAGCATTTGCAGAATACTTAATGGCCACATACTAAAGATTTTAAAGTTCAACAGCACCATCAGAACAGTCTGCTGAGGAGCAGTCGTCTTAGAGTAATCTGTAAATTAACATTAAACTTCAAGGACACTCTCTTCTACATGCATATCAAAGGTAGTACAGAGGGCTCAATGCTCAAGCACTGATAGACAGTCCACAAATTCATTGGCTTTGCTCCATGCAAAAACTTCTTATATTTAACTGAAAAAAATTACTAGACACTATTGTCACCCCTTCCTCAAAAAATCTTGTCTTAATTTAGTGATCTAAACTTCTTGATCTCTTAACAAAAGACTGTGGTGTTGGCAACCCCACCTGACCTATCATTCACAATACAGTCCTTTCTTCCTTAGAGTATAGTACATTTGCCTTGGTAAACTTTTTTATTTTCTCTGGAAAGCTGCATTTTTAAGTGATGAACAAAACTTGTGGAGCATGAGTTAACTGTCCTCAGAGTTGTTAGAATCAGCACAGACTCCCTTTCACACCCCTTATTCTATTACTGACAAAAGGTCCTTTAGACTTCAACACCATTCCACCTATGTTTATAATAGAAAGAAACAATGCCATCTGTCAGTCATTTTCTCCAAATGTTGAAATCATTCTCTATTATGAGCAGTATACCTGAAAATAGACCTGCAGAGAGTATTTCTTTTATGTCAGTTACTACCAAGAAACTACCTAGTAACGTGGAACTGATGTTGCTGTCATTTTATTAGTGTTCAGATCACAGAATACCTGAAGTAAGTTCTACCAGTGCAGCAATAATAAATTGAAGAGATATTTGCATATTTCAAGACTTTTAGACAACATTTCGATCTACTAACACTAAAAATATTTTAGACAGCTGTATTTTAGCAATGTAGTGGTAAATGTAATGAAATATTAAAAGTTGGAACAATTTAGAAAACAAAGAACCGTTGTTATAATATGTTTATATAGAAAGAAACTTGGGATTTTACACATTTCCCTTTTTAAGAAAGGTAGTTAAAGCACAGTTTCTACTTTTTATTATTTAGCTTTCTGTCCTGGTTTCAACCAGGATAGAGCCAGGATAGCTGCCGGCTGGGGCTAAACCATGACACTTTCTCATATCAAATGACACTTCAGGACTTTCAGAATTCATAATATTTCTATTTATGACATATTCCTTTTCAATTTACCAATTTACTAAACCAAGAAATGGTACTGCATTGTGTACAAGGACAAGGTTGAGGTACTTAGTGCCTTCTTTGCCTCAGTCTTTAATAGCCAGTCCAGGCATCCACAGGGTATTCAGCCCCCTGAACTGGAAGATGGGGATGGAGAGCACAATAACCCACCCATAATCCAGGAGGAAGCACTTAAAGACATGTTAAACCACCTAGACACCCACAAGT